>NW_027193389.1:0-94145 GCF_032444005.1 Ranitomeya imitator
ACTCTATCTCTTTCTCCATCATCTCTATCTCTATCATCTCTATCTCTATCATCTCTTTCTCTATCATCTCTCTTTCTCTATCATCTCTATCATCTCTATCTCTTTCTCTATCATCTCTATCTCTTTCTCTATCATCTCTATCTCTATCATCTCTCTATCATCTCTATCTCTTTCTCTATCATCTCTATCTCTATCATCTCTATCTCTATCATCTCTTTCTCTATCATCTCTCTTTCTCTATCATCTCTATCTCTATCATCTCTATCTCTTTCTCTATCATCTCTATCATCTGTCTCTTTCTCTATCATCTTTCTCAATTATCTCTCTTTCTCGATCATCTCTCTCTCTATCATCTCTATTATCTTTATCATCTCTATCTATAATCTCTATCTCTATCGTCTCTCTCTCTATCATTTCTCTATCATCTCTATCTCTCTCTATCTCTCTCTATCATCTCTATATCTCTATCATCTCTATCTCTATCATCTCTCTCTATCATCTCTATCTCTATCATCTCTAATTCTTTCTCTATTATCTCTATCTCTTTCTCTATCATCTCTATCTCTATCATCTCTATCTCTTTCTCTATCATCTCTATCTCTTTCTCTATCATCTCTATCATTTCTATCTTTCTCTTTCATCTCTATCTCTATCATCTCTTTATCATCTCTATCTCTATCATCTCTATCTTCTCTATCACTATCATCTCTATCATGTCTTTCTCTATCATCTCTATCTCTATTATTTCTATCTCTATCATCTCTCTTTCATCTCTATCTCTATCATCTCTATCTCTTTCTCTATCATCTCTATCTCTATCATCTCTATCTTTATCATCTCTATAATCTCTATCTTACTCTATCATCTCTATCACTATCATCTCTATCATGTCTTTCTCTATCATCTCTATCTCTTTCTCTATCTCTATCTCTATCATCTCTATCTCTATCATTTCTATCTCTTTCTCTTTCATCTCTATCAACTCTATCTCTTTCTCAATCATCTCTATCTCTATCATCTCTATCTCTATCATCTCTTTATCTATCATCTCTCTTTCTCTATCATCTCTATCTCTTTCTCTATCATCTCTATCTTTCTCTATCATCTCTATCTCTATCATCTCTCTATCATCTCTATCTCTTTCTCTATCATCTCTATCTCTATCATCTCTATCTCTATCATCTCTTTCTCTATCATCTCTCTTTCTCTATCATCTCTATCTCTATCATCTCTATCTCTTTCTCTATCATCTATCTCTTTCTCTATCATCTTTCTCTATTATCTCTCTTTCTCGATCATCTCTCTCTCTATCATCTCTATTATCTTTATCATCTCTATCTATAATCTCTATCTCTATCATCTCTTTCTCTATCATTTCTATCTCTTTCTCTATCTCTCTCTATCTCTCTCTATCATCTCTATATCTCTATCATCTCTATCTCTATCATCTCTCTCTATCATCTGTCTCTATCATCTCTATCTCTATCTCTTTCTCTATCATCTCTTTCTCTATCATCTCTATCTCTTTCTCTATCATCTCTTTCTCTATCATCTCTATCTCTATCATCTCTATCTCTTTCTCTATTATCTCTATCTCTTTCATCTCTATCTCGATCATCTCTCTATCTCTTTCTCTATCATCGCTATCATCTCCATCTTTCTCTATCATCTCTATCTCTATCATCTTTCTCTATCATCTCTTTCTCTATCATCTCTATCTCTATCATCTCTATCTCTATCATCTCTCTATCATCTCTTTCTCTATCTCTTTCTCTCTCTTTCTCTATCATCTCTATCTCTTTCTCTATCATCTCTTTCTCTATCATCTCTTTCTCTATCATCTCTATCTCTATCATATCTCTCTATCATCTTTCTCTATCATCTTTCTCTCTCTTTATCATCTCTATCTCTATCATCTCTATCTCTATCATTTCTATCTTTCTCTATCTCTATAATCTCTATCTCTATCATCTTTATCTCTTTCTCTATCATCTCTATCTCTATCATCTCTTTCTCTATCATCTTTCTCTCTCTTTCTCTATCATCTCTATCTCTTTCTCTATCATCTCTCTCTATCTCTATAATCTCTATCTCTTTCTCTACCATCTCTATCTCTATCATCTCTATCAACTCTATCTCTTTCTCCATCATCTCTATCTCTTTCTCTATCATCTCTTTCTCTATCATCTCTATCTCTATCATCTCTATCTCTATCATCTCTTTCTCTATCATCTCTATCATCTCTATCTATTTCTATCATCTCTATCTCTATCATCTCTTTCTATCATCTCTTTCTCTATCATCTCTATCTCTATCATCTCTATCTCTATCATCTCTTTCTCTATCATCTCTATCTATTTCTATCATCTCTATCTCTATCATCTCTATCTCTATCATCTTTCTCTATCATCTCTATCTCTATCATCTCTCTCTATCATCTCTTTCTCTATCATCTCTTTCTCTATCATCTCTATCTCTATCATCTCCATCTCTATCATCTCTATCATTTCTATCTCTATCATCTCTATCTCTTTCTCTATCATCTCTATCTCTATCATCTGTCTCTCTATCATCTTTCTCTCTCTTTCTCTATCATTTCTATTTCTATCATCTCTATCTCTTTCTCTATCATCTCCATCTCTTTCTCTATCATCTCTCTCTATCTCTATCATCTCTTTCTCTATAATCTCTCTCTTTTTCTATCATCTCTATCATCTCTATCTCGATCATCTCTATCATCTCTCTTTCATCTCTATCTCTATCATCTCTATCTCTTTCTCTATCATCTCTATCTCTATCATCTCTTTCTCTATCATATCTATCTCTATCATCTCTATCATCTCTTTCTCTATCATCTCTATCTCTATCATCTCTATCGTCTCTATCATCTCTATCACCTCTATCTCTTTCTCTATCATCTCTATCTCTTACTCTATCATGTCTATCTTCTCTATCACTATCATCTCTATCATGTCTTTCTCTATCATCTCTATATCTATTATCTCTATCATCTCTATCTCTTTCTCTATCATCTCTCTCTCAATCATCTCTTTCTCTATAATCTCTATCTCTTTCCCTATCATCTCTATCTCTATCATCTCTATCTCTATCATCTCTATCTCTATTATTTCTATCTCTTTCATCTCTATCTCTATCATCTCTCTTTCATCTCTATCTCTATCATCTCTATCATCTCTATCATCTCTTTCTCTATCATCTCTATCTCTATCATCTCTTTCTCTATCATCTCTTTCTCTATCGTCTCTATATCTATCATCTCTATCTCTATCATCTCTATCTCTTTCTCTATCATCTCTATCTCTATCATCTCTCTCTATCATCTCTTTCTCTATCATCTCTATCTCTATCATCTCTATCTCTATCATCTCTTTCTCTATCATCTCTATCATCTCTATCATCTCTATCTCTATCATCTCTATCTCTATCATCACTTTCTCTATCATCTCTCTATCATCTCTTTCTCTATCATCTCTTTCTCTCTCTTTCTCTATCATCTCTATCACTATCATCTCCATCTCTATCATCTCTATCATTTCTATCTCTATCTCTATCATCTCTATCTCTTTCTCTATCATCTCTATCTCTATCATCTTTCTCTCTCTTTCTCTATCATCTCTATTTCTATCATCTCTATCTCTTTCTCTATCATCTCCATCTCTTTCTCTATCATCTCTCTCTATCTCTATCATCTCTTTCTCTATAATCTCTCTTTTTCTATCATCTCTATCTCTATCATCTCTATCTCTATTATTTCTATCTCGATCATCTCTATCATCTCTCTTTCATCTCTATCTCTATCATCTCTATCTCTTTCTCTATCATCTCTATCTCTATCATCTCTTTCTCTATCATATCTATCTCTATCATCTCTATCATCTTTCTCTATCATCTCTATCTCTATCATCTCTATCGTCTCTATCATCTCTATCACCTCTATCTCTTTCTCTATCATCTCTATCTCTTACTCTATCATGTCTATCTTCTCTATCACTATCATCTCTATCATGTCTTTATCATCTCTATATCTATTATCTCTATCATCTCTATCTCTTTCTCTATCATCTCTCTCTCTATCATCTCTTTCTCTATAATCTCTATCTCTTTCCCTATCATCTCTATCTCTATCATCTCTATCTCTATCATCTCTATCTCTATTATTTCTATCTCTTTCATCTCTATCTCTATCATCTCTCTTTCATCTCTATCTCTATCTCTATCATCTCTTTCTCTATCATCTCTATCTCTATCATCTCTTTCTCTATCATCTCTTTCTCTCTTTCTCTATCGTCTCTATATCTATCATCTCTATCTTTATCATCTCTATCTCTTTCTCTATCATCTCTATCTTTCTCTATCATCTCTATCATTTCTATCTTTCTTTCATCTCTTTATCATCTCTATCATCTCTATCTTCTCTATCACTATCATCTCTATCATGTCTTTCTCTATCATCTCTATCTCTATCTCTTTCTCTATCATCTTTATCATCTCTCTATCATCTCTATCTCTATCATCTCTATCTCTATCATCTCTTTCTCTATCATCTCTCTTTCTCTATCATCTCTATCTCTTTCTCTATCATCTCTATCTCTTTCTCTATCATCTCTATCATTTCTATCTTTCTCTTTCATCTCTATCTCTATCATCTCTTTATCATCTCTATCTCTATCATCTCTATCTTCTCTATCACTATCATCTCTATCATGTTTTTCTCTATCATCTCTTTCTCTATTATGTCTTTCTCTATCATCTCTATCAACTCTATCTCTTTCTCCATCATCTCTTTCTCTTTCTCTATCTCTATCATCTCTATCTCTTTCTCTATCATCTCTATCTCTTTCTCTATCATCTCTATCTCTATCATCTCTTTCTCTATCATCTCTTTCTCTATCATCTCTATCTCTTTCTCTATCATCTCTATCTCTTTCTCTATCATCTCTATCTCTATCATCTCTATCTCTTTCTCTATCATCTATCTCTATCATCTCTATCTCTTTCTCTATCATCTCTATCTCTATTATTTCTATCTTTATCATCTCTCTCTCTATCATCTCTATCTCTATTTAATCTCTTTCTCTCTCTATCATCTCTATCTCTATCATCGCTATCTTTGTCATCTCCATCTCTATCATCTCTATCTCTATCATCTCTATTTCTTTCATCTCTATCATCTATCTCTTTCATCTCTATCTCTTTCTCTATCATCTCTATCATCTCTAATTCTATCATCTCTATCTCTCTCTTTCATCTCTATCTCTTTATCATCTCTATCTCTTTCTCTATCATCTCTCTTTCTCTATCATTTCTATCTTTTTCATCTCTATCTCTTTCTCTTTCATCTCTATCATCTCTATCATCTCTTTCTCTATCATTTCTAACTCTTTCTCTATCATCTCTATCTCTCTCTATCATCTCTATCATCTCTATCTCTATCATCTCTGTCTCTATCATCTCTATCTCTCTCTTTCTCTATCATCTCTTTCTCTATCATCTCTATCTCTTTCTCTATCATCTCTATCTCTATCATCTCTATCTCTTTCTCTATTATCTCTATCTTCTCTATCTCTATTATTTCTATCTCTTTCTCTATCATCTCTATCATCTCTCTTTCTCGATCATCTCTCTCTATCATCTCTATTATCTTTATCATCTCTATCTATAATCTCTATCATCTCTATCATCTCTTTCTCTATCATTTCTAACTCTTTCTCTATCATCTCTATCTCTCTCTATCATCTCTATCATCTCTATCTCTATCATCTCTGTCTCTATCATCTCTATCTCTCTCTTTCTCTATCATCTCTTTCTCTATCATCTCTATCTCTTTCTCTATCATCTCTTTATCTATCATCTCTATCTCTATCATCTCTATCTCTTTCTCTATTATCTCTATCTCTATCTTCTCTATCTCTATTATTTCTATCTCTTTCTCTATCATCTCTATCTTTCTCTATCATCTCTATCTCTATCATCTCTTTCTCTATCATCTCTATCTCTATCATCTCTCTATCATCTCTTTCTCTATCTCTTTCTCTATCATCTCTATCTCTATCATCTCTATCATCTTTCTCTATCATCTTTCTCTCTCTTTCTCTATCATCTCTATCTCTATCATTTCTATCTTTCTCTATCTTTATAATCTCTTTCTCTATCATCTCTATCATCTCTATCTCTATCATCTCTTTCTCTATCATCTTTCTCTCTCTTTCTCTATCATCTCTATCTCTTTCTCTATCATCTCTCTCTATCTCTATAATCTCTATCTCTATCTCTATCATCTCTATCTCTATATCTTTCTCTATCATCTCTATCTCTATCATCTCTATCTCTTTCTCTATCATCTCTTTCTCTATCATCTCTATCTCTTTCTCTATCATCTCTATCATTTCTATCTTTCTCTTTCATCTCTATCTCTATCATCTCTATCTTTATCATCTCTATCTTACTCTATCATCTCTATCACTATCATCTCTATCATGTCTTTCTCTATCATCTCTATCTCTTTCTCTATCATCTCTATCTCTATCATCTCTATCTCTATCATTTCTTTCTCTTTCTCTTTCATCTCTATCAACTCTATCTCTTTCTCCATCATCTCTATCTCTATCATCTCTATCTCTATCATCTCTTTCTCTATCATCTCTCTTTCTCTATCATCTCTATCATCTCTATCTCTTTCTCTATCATCTCTATCTCTTTCTCTATCATCTCTATCTCTATCATCTCTCTATCATCTCTATCTCTTTCTCTATCATCTCTATCTCTATCATCTCTATCTCTATCATCTCTTTCTCTATCATCTCTCTTTCTCTATCATCTCTATCTCTATCATCTCTATCTCTTTCTCTATCATCTCTATCATCTATCTCTTTCTCTATCATCTTTCTCAATTATCTCTCTTTCTCGATCATCTCTCTCTCTATCATCTCTATTATCTTTATCATCTCTATCTATAATCTCTATCTCTATCGTCTCTCTCTCTATCATTTCTCTATCATCTCTATCTCTCTCTATCTCTCTCTATCATCTCTATATCTCTATCATCTCTATCTCTATCATCTCTCTCTATCATCTCTATCTCTATCATCTCTAATTCTTTCTCTATTATCTCTATCTCTTTCTCTATCATCTCTATCTCTATCATCTCTATCTCTTTCTCTATCATCTCTATCTCTTTCTCTATCATCTCTATCATTTCTATCTTTCTCTTTCATCTCTATCTCTATCATCTCTTTATCATCTCTATCTCTATCATCTCTATCTTCTCTATCACTATCATCTCTATCATGTCTTTCTCTATCATCTCTATCTCTATCATGTCTTTCTCTATCATCTCTATCTCTATCAACTCTATCTCTTTCTCCATCATCTCTTTCTCTCTCTCTATCTCTATCATCTCTATCTCTTTCTCTATCATCTCTATCTCTTTCTCTATCATCTCTATCTCTTTCTCTATCATCTCTATCTCTATCATCTCTTTCTCTATCATCTCTATCATCTCTATCTCTTTCTCTATCATCTCTATCTCTATCATCTCTATCTCTTTCTCTATCATCTATCTCTATCATCTCTATCTCTTTCTCTATCATCTCTATCTCTTTCTCTATCATCTCTATCTCTATCATTTCTATCTTTATCATCTCTCTCTCTATCATCTCTATCTCTATTATCTCTTTCTCTATCATCTCTATCTCTATCATCGCTATCTTTATCATCTCCATCTCTATCATCTCTATCTCTATCATCTCTATTTCTTTCATCTCTATCATCTATCTCTTTCATCTCTATCTCTTTCTCTATCATCTCTATCATCTCTAATTCTATCATCTCTATCTCTCTCTTTCATCTCTATCTCTTTATCATCTCTATCTCTTTCTCTATCATCTCTATCTCTTTCTCTATTATTTCTATCTTTTTCATCTCTATCTCTTTCTCTTTCATCTCTATCTCTATCATCTCTATCTTTATCATCTCTATCTCTATCATCTCTATCTCTTACTCTATCATCTCTATCTTCTCTATCACTATCATCTCTATCATGTCTTTCTCTATCATCTCTATCTCTTTTTCTATCATCTCTATCTCTTTCTCTATCATCTCTCTCTCTATCTCTATCATCTCTTTCTCTATAATCTCTATCTCTTTCCCTATCATCTCTATCTCTATCATCTCTATCTCTATTATTTCTATCTCTTTCATCTCTATCTCGATCATCTCTATCTCTATCATCTCTCTTTCATCTCTATCTCTATCATCTCTATCTCTATCATCTTTCTCTATCATCTCTATCTCTATCATCTCTATCATCTCTTTCTCTATCATCTTTCTCTATCATCTCTATCTCTATCATCTCTATCTCTATATCTTTCTCTATCATCTCTATCTCTATCATCTCTATCTCTTTCTCTATCATCTCTATCTCTATCATCTTTCTCTATCATCTCTTTCTCTATCATCTCTATCTCTATATCTTTCTCTATCATCTCTATCTCTATCATCTTTATCATCTCTTTCTCTATCATCTTTCTCTACCATCTTTATCTCTATCATCTCTATCTCTATATCTTTCTCTATCATCTCTATCTCTATCATCTCTATCTCTTTCTCTATCATCTCTATCTCTATCATCTTTCTCTATCATCTCTATCTCTATCATCTCTATCATCTCTTTCTCTATCATCTTTCTCTATCATCTCTATCTCTATATCTTTCTCTATCATCTCTATCTCTATCATCTCTATCTCTTTCTCTATCATCTCTATCTCTATCATCTCTATCATCTCTTTCTCTATCATCTCTATCTCTTTCTCTTTCATCTCTATCATCTCTATCTTTATCATCTCTATCATCTCTATCTTACTCTATCATCTCTATCACTATCATCTCTATCATGTCTTTCTCTATCATCTCTATCTCTATCATCTCTATCTCTATCATTTCTATCTCTTTCTCTTTCATCTCTATCTCTATCAACTCTATCTCTTTCTCCATCATCTCTATCTCTATCATCTCTATCATCTCTTTCTCTATCATCTCTATCATCTCTTTCTCTATCATCTCTATCTCTTTCACTATCATCTCTTTCTCTTTCTCTATCATCTCTATCTCTATCATCTCTTTCTCTATCATCTCTCTTTCTCTATCATCTCTATCTCTATCATCTCTATCTCTTTCTCTATCATCTCTATCATTTCTCTTTCTCGATCACCTCTCTCTATCATCTCTATTATCTTTATCATCTCTATCTATAATCTCTATCTCTATCATCTCTTTCTCTATCATTTCTAACTCTTTCTCTATCATCTCTATCTCTCTCTATCATCTCTATCTCTCTATCATCTCTATCATCTCTGTCTCTATCATCTCTATCTCTCTCTTTCTCTATCATCTCTTTCTCTATCATCTCTATCTCTTTCTCTATCATCTCTTTCTCTATCATCTCTATCTCTATCATCTCTATCTCTTTCTCTATTATCTCTATCACTATCTTCTCTATCTCTATTATTTCTATCTCTTTCTCTATCATCTCTATCTTTCTCTATCATCTCTTTCTCTATCATCTCTTTCTCTTTCTCTTTCTCTATCATCTCTATCTCTATCATCTCTATCATCTTTCTCTATCATCTCTTTCTCTATCGTCTTTCTCTCTCTTTCTCTATCATCTCTATCTCTATCATTTCTGTCTTTCTCTATCTCTATAATCTCTATCTCTTTCTCTATCATCTCTATCATCTCTATCTCTATCATCTCTTTCTCTATCATCTTTCTCTCTCTTTCTCTATCATCTCTATCTCTTTCTCTATCATCTCTCTCTATCTCTATCATCTCTATCTCTATATCTTTCTCTATCATCTCTATCTTTATCATCTCTATCTCTTTCTCTATCATCTCTTTCTCTATCATCTCTATCTTTCTCTATCATCTCTATCATTTCTATCTTTCTCTTTCATCTCTATCTCTATCATCTCTATCTTTATCATCTCTATAATCTCTATCTTACTCTATCATCTCTATCACTATCATCTCTATCATGTCTTTCTCTATCATCTCTATCTCTTTCTCTATCTCTATCTCTATCATCTTTATCTCTATCATTTCTATCTCTTTCTCTTTCATCTCTATCAACTCTATCTCTTTCTCCATCATCTCTATCTCTATCATCTCTATCTCTATCATCTCTTTATCTATCATCTCTCTTTCTCTATCATCTCTATCTCTTTCTCTATCATCTCTATCTTTCTCTATCATCTCTATCTCTATCATCTCTCTATCATCTCTATCTCTTTCTCTATCATCTCTATCTCTATCATCTCTATCTCTATCATCTCTTTCTCTATCATCGCTCTTTCTCTATCATCTCTATCTCTATCATCTCTATCTCTTTCTCTATCATCTCTATCATCTATCTCTTTCTCTATCATCTTTCTCTATTATCTCTCTTTCTCGATCATCTCTCTCTCTATCATCTCTATTATCTTTATCATCTCTATCTATAATCTCTATCTCTATCATCTCTTTCTCTATCATTTCTATCTCTTTCTCTATCTCTCTCTATCTCTCTCTATCATCTCTATATCTCTATCATCTCTATCTCTATCATCTCTCTCTATCATCTGTCTCTATCATCTCTATCTCTATCTCTTTCTCTATCATCTCTTTCTCTATCATCTCTATCTCTTTCTCTATCATCTCTTTCTCTATCATCTCTATCTCTATCATCTCTATCTCTTTCTCTATTATCTCTATCTCTTTCTCTTTCATCTCTATCTCGATCATCTCTCTATCTCTTTCTCTATCATCGCTATCATCTCCATCTTTCTCTATCATCTCTATCTCTATCATCTTTCTCTATCATCTCTTTCTCTATCATCTCTATCTCTATCATCTCTATCTCTATCATCTCTCTATCATCTCTTTCTCTATCTCTTTCTCTCTCTTTCTCTATCATCTCTATCTCTATCATCTCTATCTCTTTCTCTATCATCTCTTTCTCTATCATCCCTTTCTCTATCATCTCTATCTCTATCATCTCTCTCTATCATCTTTCTCTATCATCTTTCTCTCTCTTTATCATCTCTATCATCTCTATGTCTATCATTTCTATCTTTCTCTATCTCTATAATCTCTATCTCTATCATCTTTATCTCTTTCTCTATCATCTCTATCTCTATCATCTCTTTCTCTATCATCTTTCTCTCTCTTTCTCTATCATCTCTATCTCTTTCTCTATCATCTCTCTCTATCTCTATAATCTCTATCTCTTTCTCTACCATCTCTATCTCTATCATCTCTATCAACTCTATCTCTTTCTCCATCATCTCTATCTCTTTCTCTATCATCTCTTTCTCTATCATCTCTATCTATCATCTCTTTCTCTATCATCTCTATCTCTATCATCTCTATCTCTATCATCTCTTTCTCTATCATCTCTATCATCTCTATCATCTCTATCTATTTCTATCATCTCTATCTCTATCATCTCTTTCTATCATCTCTTTCTCTATCATCTCTATCTCTATCATCTCTATCTCTATCATCTCTTTCTCTATCATCTCTATCTATTTCTATCATCTCTATCTCTATCATCTCTATCTCTATCATCTTTCTCTATCATCTCTATCTCTATCATCTCTCTCTATCATCTCTTTCTCTATCATCTCTTTCTCTATCATCTCTATCTCTATCATCTCCATCTCTATCATCTCTATCATTTCTATCTCTATCTCTATCATCTCTATCTCTTTCTCTATCATCTCTATCTCTATCATCTGTCTCTCTATCATCTTTCTCTCTCTTTCTCTATCATTTCTATCATCTCTATCTCTTTCTCTATCATCTCCATCTCTTTCTCTATCATCTCTCTCTATCTCTATCATCTCTTTCTCTATAATCTCTCTCTTTTTCTATCATCTCTATCATCTCTATCTCTATTATTTCTATCTCGATCATCTCTATCATCTCTCTTTCATCTCTATCTCTATCATCTCTATCTCTTTCTCTATCATCTCTATCTCTATCATCTCTTTCTCTATCATATCTATCTCTATCATCTCTATCATCTCTTTCTCTATCATCTCTATCTCTATCATCTCTATCGTCTCTATCATCTCTATCACCTCTATCTCTTTCTCTATCATCTCTATCTCTTACTCTATCATGTCTATCTTCTCTATCACTATCATCTCTATCATGTCTTTCTCTATCATCTCTATATCTATTATCTCTATCATCTCTATCTCTTTCTCTATCATCTCTCTCAATCATCTCTTTCTCTATAATCTCTATCTCTTTCCCTATCATCTCTATCTCTATCATCTCTATCTCTATCATCTCTATCTCTATTATTTCTATCTCTTTCATCTCTATCTCTATCATCTCTCTTTCATCTCTATCTCTATCATCTCTATCATCTCTATCATCTCTTTCTCTATCATCTCTATCTCTATCATCTCTTTCTCTATCATCTCTTTCTCTCTTTCTCTATCGTCTCTATATCTATCATCTCTATCTCTATCATCTCTATCTCTTTCTCTATCATCTCTATCTTTATCATCTCTCTCTATCATCTCTTTCTCTATCATCTCTATCTCTATCATCTCTATCTCTATCATCTCTTTCTCTATCATCTCTATCATCTCTATCATCTCTATCATCTCTATCTCTATCATCTCTATCTCTATCATCACTTTCTCTATCATCTCTCTATCATCTCTTTCTCTATCATCTCTTTCTCTCTCTTTCTCTATCATCTCTATCACTATCATCTCCATCTCTATCATCTCTATCATTTCTATCTCTATCTCTATCATCTCTATCTCTTTCTCTATCATCTCTATCTCTATCATCTTTCTCTCTCTTTCTCTATCATCTCTATCTCTATCATCTCTATCTCTTTCTCTATTATCTCTATCTCTATCTTCTCTATCTCTATTATTTCTATCTCTTTCTCTATCATCTCTATCTTTCTCTATCATCTCTATCTCTATCATCTCTTTCTCTATCATCTCTATCTCTATCATCTCTCTATCATCTCTTTCTCTATCTCTTTCTCTATCATCTCTATCATCTCTATCATCTTTCTCTATCATCTCTTTCTCTATCATCTTTCTCTCTTTCTCTATCATCTCTATCTCTATCATTTCTATCTTTCTCTATCTCTATAATCTCTATCTCTATCTCTTTCTCTATCATCTCTATCATCTCTATCACTATCATCTCTTTCTCTATCATCTTTCTCTCTCTTTCTCTATCATCTCTATCTCTTTCTCTATCATCTCTATCTCTATAATCTCTATCTCTATCTCTATCATCTCTATCTCTATATCTTTCTCTATCATCTCTATCTCTATCATCTCTATCTCTTTCTCTATCATCTCTTTCTCTATCATCTCTATCTCTTTCTCTATCATCTCTATCATTTCTATCTTTCTCTTTCATCTCTATCTCTATCATCTCTATCTTTATCATCTCTATCATCTCTATCTTACTCTATCATCTCTATCACTATCATCTCTATCATGTCTTTCTCTATCATCTCTATCTCTTTCTCTATCATCTCTATCTCTATCATCTCTATCTCTATCATTTCTATCTCTTTCTCTTTCATCTCTATCAACTCTATCTCTTTCTCCATCATCTCTATCTATATCATCTCTATTTCTATCATCTCTTTCTCTATCATCTCTTTTTCTCTATCATCTCTATCTCTTTCTCTATCATCTCTATCTCTTTCTCTATCATCTCTATCTCTATCATCTCTCTATCATCTCTATCTCTTTCTCTATCATCTCTATCTCTATCATCTCTATCTCTATCATCTCTTTCTCTATCATCTATCTTTCTCTATCATCTCTATCTCTTTATCTATCATCTCTATCTCTTTCTCTATCATCTCTATCATCTATCTCTTTCTCTATCATCTTTCTCTATTATCTCTCTTTCTCGATCATCTCTCTCTCTATCATCTCTATTATCTTTATCATCTCTATCTATAATCTCTATCTCTATCATCTCTTTCTCTATCATTTCTATCTCTTTCTCTATCATCTCTATCTCTCTCTATCATCTCTATATCTCTATCATCTCTATCTCTATCATCTCTCTCTATCATCTCTGTCTCCATCATCTCTATCTCTTTCTCTATCATCTCTATCTCTTTCTCTATCATCTCTTTCTCTATCATCTCTATCTCTATCATCTCTATCTCTATTATTTATATCTCTATCTCTTTCTCTTTCATCTCTATCTCTATCATCTCTATCTCTTTCTCTATCATCTCTATCTCTTTCTCTATCATCTCTATCATTTCTATCTTTCTCTTTCATCTCTATCTCTATCATCTCTTTATCATCTCTATCTCTATCATCTCTATCTTCTCTATCACTATCATCTCTATCATGTCTTTCTCTATCATCTCTATCTCTATCATGTCTTTCTCTATCATCTCTATCTCTATCAACTCTATCTCTTTCTCCATCATCTCTTTCTCTTTCTCTATCTCTATCATCTCTATCTCTTTCTCTATCATCTCTATCTCTTTCTCTATCATCTCTATCTCTATCATCTCTTTCTCTATCATCTCTATCTCTTTCTCTATCATCTCTATCTCTTTCTCTATCATCTCTATCTCTATCATCTCTATCTCTTTCTCTATCATCTATCTCTACCATCTCTATCTCTTTCTCTATCATCTCTATCTCTTTCTCTATCTCTTTCTCTATCATCTCTATCTCTATCATTTCTATCTTTATCATCTCTCTCTCTATCATCTCTTTCTCTATTATCTCTTTCTCTCTCTATCATCTCTATCTCTATCATCGCTATCTTTATCATCTCCATCTCTATCATCTCTATCTCTATCATCTCTATTTCTTTCATCTCTATCTCTATCATCTATCTCTTTCATCTCTATCTCTTTCTCTATCATCTCTATCATCTCTAATTCTATCATCTCTATCTCTCTCTTTCATCTCTTTCTCTTTCATCTCTATCGCTATCATCTCTATCTTTATCATCTCTATCTCTATCATCTCTATCTCTTACTCTATCATCTCTATCTTCTCTATCACTATCATCTCTATCATGTCTTTCTCTATCATCTCTATCTCTTTCTCTATCATCTCTATCTCTTTCTCTATCATCTCTCTCTCTATCTCTATCATCTCTTTCTCTATAATCTCTCAATTTCCCTATCATCTCTATCTCTATCATCTCTATCTCTATCATCTCTATCTCTATTATTTATATCTCTTTCATCTCTATCTCGATCATCTCTATCTCTATCATCTCTCTTTCATCTCTATCTCTATCATCTCTATCTCTATCATCTCTATCTCTATCATCTCTATCATCTCTTTCTCTATCATCTTTCTCTATCATCTCTATCTCTATCATCTCTATCTCTATATCTTTCTCTATCATCTCTATCTCTATCATCTCTTTCTCTATCATCTCTATCTCTATCATCTTTCTCTATCATCTCTTTCTCTATCATCTCTATCTCTATATCTTTCTCTATCATCTCTATCTCTATCATCTCTATCTCTATCATCTCTTTCTCTAACATCTCTATCTCTTTCTCTTTCATCTCTATCATCTCTATCATCTCTATCATCTCTATCTTACTCTATCATCTCTATCACTATCATCTCTATCATGTCTTTCTCTATCATCTCTATCTCTATCATCTCTATCATGTCTTTCTCTATCATCTCTATCTCTATCATCTCTATCTCTATCATTTCTATGTCTTTCTCTTTCATCTCTATCTCTATCAATTCTATCTCTTTCTCCATCATCTCTATCATCTCTATCATCTCTTTCTCTATCATCTCTATCTCTTTCTCTATCATCTCTATCTCTTTCTCTATCATCTCTATCTCTATCATCTCTTTCTCTATCATCTCTCTTTCTCTATCATCTCTATCTCTATCATCTCTATCTCTTTCTCTATCATCTCTATCATCTCTCTTTCTCGATCATCTCTCTCTATCATCTCTATTATCTTTATCATCTCTATCTATAATCTCTATCTCTATCATCTCTATCATCTCTTTCTCTATCATTTCTAACTCTTTCTCTATCATCTCTATCTCTCTCTATCATCTCTATCATCTCTATCTCTATCATCTCTGTCTCTATCATCTCTATCTCTCTCTTTCTCTATCATCTCTTTCTCTATCATCTCTATCTCTTTCTCTATCATCTCTATCTCTATCATCTCTATCTCTTTCTCTATTATCTCTATCTTCTCTATCTCTATTATTTCTATCTCTTTCTCTATCATCTCTATCATCTCTCTTTCTCGATCATCTCTCTCTATCATCTCTATTATCTTTATCATCTCTATCTATAATCTCTATCTCTATCATCTCTATCATCTCTTTCTCTATCATTTCTAACTCTTTCTCTATCATCTCTATCTCTCTCTATCATCTCTATCATCTCTATCTCTATCATCTCTGTCTCTATCATCTCTATCTCTCTCTTTCTCTATCATCTCTTTCTCTATCATCTCTATCTCTTTCTCTATCATCTCTTTATCTATCATCTCTATCTCTATCATCTCTATCTCTTTCTCTATTATCTCTATCTCTATCTTCTCTATCTCTATTATTTCTATCTCTTTCTCTATCATCTCTATCTTTCTCTATCATCTCTATCTCTATCATCTCTTTCTCTATCATCTCTATCTCTATCATCTCTCTATCATCTCTTTCTCTATCTCTTTCTCTATCATCTCTATCTCTATCATCTCTATCATCTTTCTCTATCATCTTTCTCTCTCTTTCTCTATCATCTCTATCTCTATCATTTCTATCTTTCTCTATCTTTATAATCTCTTTCTCTATCATCTCTATCATCTCTATCTCTATCATCTCTTTCTCTATCATCTTTCTCTCTCTTTCTCTATCATCTCTATCTCTTTCTCTATCATCTCTCTCTATCTCTATAATCTCTATCTCTATCTCTATCATCTCTATCTCTATATCTTTCTCTATCATCTCTATCTCTATCATCTCTATCTCTTTCTCTATCATCTCTTTCTCTATCATCTCTATCTCTTTCTCTATCATCTCTATCATTTCTATCTTTCTCTTTCATCTCTATCTCTATCATCTCTATCTTTATCATCTCTATCTTACTCTATCATCTCTATCACTATCATCTCTATCATGTCTTTCTCTATCATCTCTATCTCTTTCTCTATCATCTCTATCTCTATCATCTCTATCTCTATCATTTCTTTCTCTTTCTCTTTCATCTCTATCAACTCTATCTCTTTCTCCATCATCTCTATCTCTATCATCTCTATCTCTATCATCTCTTTCTCTATCATCTCTCTTTCTCTATCATCTCTATCATCTCTATCTCTTTCTCTATCATCTCTATCTCTTTCTCTATCATCTCTATCTCTATCATCTCTCTATCATCTCTATCTCTTTCTCTATCATCTCTATCTCTATCATCTCTATCTCTATCATCTCTTTCTCTATCATCTCTCTTTCTCTATCATCTCTATCTCTATCATCTCTATCTCTTTCTCTATCATCTCTATCATCTATCTCTTTCTCTATCATCTTTCTCAATTATCTCTCTTTCTCGATCATCTCTCTCTATCATCTCTATTATCTTTATCATCTCTATCTATAATCTCTATCTCTATCGTCTCTCTCTCTATCATTTCTCTATCATCTCTATCTCTCTCTATCTCTCTCTATCATCTCTATATCTCTATCATCTCTATCTCTATCATCTCTCTCTATCATCTCTATCTCTATCATCTCTAATTCTTTCTCTATTATCTCTATCTCTTTCTCTATCATCTCTATCTCTATCATCTCTATCTCTTTCTCTATCATCTCTATCTCTTTCTCTATCATCTCTATCATTTCTATCTTTCTCTTTCATCTCTATCTCTATCATCTCTTTATCATCTCTATCTCTATCATCTCTATCTTCTCTATCACTATCATCTCTATCATGTCTTTCTCTATCATCTCTATCTCTATCATGTCTTTCTCTATCATCTCTATCTCTATCAACTCTATCTCTTTCTCCATCATCTCTTTCTCTCTCTCTATCTCTATCATCTCTATCTCTTTCTCTATCATCTCTATCTCTTTCTCTATCATCTCTATCTCTTTCTCTATCATCTCTATCTCTATCATCTCTTTCTCTATCATCTCTATCATCTCTATCTCTTTCTCTATCATCTCTATCTCTATCATCTCTATCTCTTTCTCTATCATCTATCTCTATCATCTCTATCTCTTTCTCTATCATCTCTATCTCTTTCTCTATCATCTCTATCTCTATCATTTCTATCTTTATCATCTCTCTCTCTATCATCTCTATCTCTATTATCTCTTTCTCTATCATCTCTATCTCTATTATCGCTATCTTTATCATCTCCATCTCTATCATCTCTATCTCTATCATCTCTATTTCTTTCATCTCTATCATCTATCTCTTTCATCTCTATCTCTTTCTCTATCATCTCTATCATCTCTAATTCTATCATCTCTATCTATCTCTTTCATCTCTATCTCTTTATCATCTCTATCTCTTTCTCTATCATCTCTATCTCTTTCTCTATTATTTCTATCTTTTTCATCTCTATCTCTTTCTCTTTCATCTCTATCTCTATCATCTCTATCTTTATCATCTCTATCTCTATCATCTCTATCTCTTACTCTATCATCTCTATCTTCTCTATCACTATCATCTCTATCATGTCTTTCTCTATCATCTCTATCTCTTTTTCTATCATCTCTATCTCTTTCTCTATCATCTCTCTCTCTATCTCTATCATCTCTTTCTCTATAATCTCTATCTCTTTCCCTATCATCTCTATCTCTATCATCTCTATCTCTATTATTTCTATCTCTTTCATCTCTATCTCGATCATCTCTATCTCTATCATCTCTCTTTCATCTCTATCTCTATCATCTCTATCTCTATCATCTTTCTCTATCATCTCTATCTCTATCATCTCTATCATCTCTTTCTCTATCATCTTTCTCTATCATCTCTATCTCTATCATCTCTATCTCTATATCTTTCTCTATCATCTCTATCTCTATCATCTCTATCTCTTTCTCTATCATCTCTATCTCTATCATCTTTCTCTATCATCTCTTTCTCTATCATCTCTATCTCTATATCTTTCTCTATCATCTCTATCTCTATCATCTTTATCATCTCTTTCTCTATCATCTTTCTCTACCATCTTTATCTCTATCATCTCTATCTCTATATCTTTCTCTATCATCTCTATCTCTATCATCTCTATCTCTTTCTCTATCATCTCTATCATCTTTCTCTATCATCTCTATCTCTATCATCTCTATCATCTCTTTCTCTATCATCTTTCTCTATCATCTCTATCTCTATATCTTTCTCTATCATCTCTATCTCTATCATCTCTATCTCTTTCTCTATCATCTCTATCTCTATCATCTCTATCATCTCTTTCTCTATCATCTCTATCTCTTTCTCTTTCATCTCTATCATCTCTATCTTTATCATCTCTATCATCTCTATCTTACTCTATCATCTCTATCACTATCATCTCTATCATGTCTTTCTCTATCATCTCTATCTCTATCATCTCTATCATGTCTTTCTCTATCATCTCTATCTCTATCATCTCTATCTCTATCATTTCTATCTCTTTCTCTTTCATCTCTATCTCTATCAACTCTATCTCTTTCTCCATCATCTCTATCTCTATCATCTCTATCATCTCTTTCTCTATCATCTCTATCATCTCTTTCTCTATCATCTCTATCTCTTTCACTATCATCTCTATCTCTTTCTCTATCATCTCTATCTCTATCATCTCTTTCTCTATCATCTCTCTTTCTCTATCATCTCTATCTCTATCATCTCTATCTCTTTCTCTATCATCTCTATCATTTCTCTTTCTCGATCACCTCTCTCTATCATCTCTATTATCTTTATCATCTCTATCTATAATCTCTATCTCTATCATCTCTTTCTCTATCATTTCTAACTCTTTCTCTATCATCTCTATCTCTCTCTATCATCTCTATCTCTCTATCATCTCTATCATCTCTGTCTCTATCATCTCTATCTCTCTCTTTCTCTATCATCTCTTTCTCTATCATCTCTATCTCTTTCTCTATCATCTCTTTCTCTATCATCTCTATCTCTATCATCTCTATCTCTTTCTCTATTATCTCTATCACTATCTTCTCTATCTCTATTATTTCTATCTCTTTCTCTATCATCTCTATCTTTCTCTATCATCTCTTTCTCTATCATCTCTTTCTCTATCTCTTTCTCTATCATCTCTATCTCTATCATCTCTATCATCTTTCTCTATCATCTCTTTCTCTATCATCTTTCTCTCTCTTTCTCTATCATCTCTATCTCTATCATTTCTGTCTTTCTCTATCTCTATAATCTCTATCTCTTTCTCTATCATCTCTATCATCTCTATCTCTATCATCTCTTTCTCTATCATCTTTCTCTCTCTTTCTCTGTCATCTCTATCTCTTTCTCTATCATCTCTCTCTATCTCTATCATCTCTATCTCTATATCTTTCTCTATCATCTCTATCTTTATCATCTCTATCTCTTTCTCTATCATCTCTTTCTCTATCATCTCTATCTTTCTCTATCATCTCTATCATTTCTATCTTTCTCTTTCATCTCTATCTCTATCATCTCTATCTTTATCATCTCTATAATCTCTATCTTACTCTATCATCTCTATCACTATCATCTCTATCATGTCTTTCTCTATCATCTCTATCTCTTTCTCTATCTCTATCTCTATCATCTCTATCTCTATCATTTCTATCTCTTTCTCTTTCATCTCTATCAACTCTATCTCTTTCTCCATCATCTCTATCTCTATCATCTCTATCTCTATCATCTCTTTATCTATCATCTCTCTTTCTCTATCATCTCTATCTCTTTCTCTATCATCTCTATCTTTCTCTATCATCTCTATCTCTATCATCTCTCTATCATCTCTATCTCTTTCTCTATCATCTCTATCTCTATCATCTCTATCTCTATCATCTCTTTCTCTATCATCTCTCTTTCTCTATCATCTCTATCTCTATCATCTCTATCTCTTTCTCTATCATCTCTATCATCTATCTCTTTCTCTATCATCTTTCTCTATTATCTCTCTTTCTCGATCATCTCTCTCTCTATCATCTCTATTATCTTTATCATCTCTATCTATAATCTCTATCTCTATCATCTCTTTCTCTATCATTTCTATCTCTTTCTCTATCTCTCTCTATCTCTCTCTATCATCTCTATATCTCTATCATCTCTATCTCTATCATCTCTCTCTATCATCTGTCTCTATCATCTCTATCTCTATCTCTTTCTCTATCATCTCTTTCTCTATCATCTCTATCTCTTTCTCTATCATCTCTTTCTCTATCATCTCTATCTCTATCATCTCTATCTCTTTCTCTATTATCTCTATCTCTTTCTCTTTCATCTCTATCTCGATCATCTCTCTATCTCTTTCTCTATCATCGCTATCATCTCCATCTTTCTCTATCATCTCTATCTCTATCATCTTTCTCTATCATCTCTTTCTCTATCATCTCTATCTCTATCATCTCTATCTCTATCATCTCTCTATCATCTCTTTCTCTATCTCTTTCTCTCTCTTTCTCTATCATCTCTATCTCTATCATCTCTATCTCTTTCTCTATCATCTCTTTCTCTATCATCTCTTTCTCTATCATCTCTATCTCTATCATCTCTCTCTATCATCTTTCTCTATCATCTTTCTCTCTCTTTATCATCTCTATCATCTCTATGTCTATCATTTCTATCTTTCTCTATCTCTATAATCTCTATCTCTATCATCTTTATCTCTTTCTCTATCATCTCTATCTCTATCATCTCTTTCTCTATCATCTTTCTCTCTCTTTCTCTATCATCTCTATCTCTTTCTCTATCATCTCTCTCTATCTCTATAATCTCTATCTCTTTCTCTACCATCTCTATCTCTATCATCTCTATCAACTCTATCTCTTTCTCCATCATCTCTATCTCTTTCTCTATCATCTCTTTCTCTATCATCTCTATCTATCATCTCTTTCTCTATCATCTCTATCTCTATCATCTCTATCTCTATCATCTCTTTCTCTATCATCTCTATCATCTCTATCTATTTCTATCATCTCTATCTCTATCATCTCTTTCTATCATCTCTTTCTCTATCATCTCTATCTCTATCATCTCTATCTCTATCATCTCTTTCTCTATCATCTCTATCTATTTCTATCATCTCTATCTCTATCATCTCTATCTCTATCATCTTTCTCTATCATCTCTATCTCTATCATCTCTCTCTATCATCTCTTTCTCTATCATCTCTTTCTCTATCATCTCTATCTCTATCATCTCCATCTCTATCATCTCTATCATTTCTATCTCTATCTCTATCATCTCTATCTCTTTCTCTATCATCTCTATCTCTATCATCTGTCTCTCTATCATCTTTCCCTCTCTTTCTCTATCATTTCTATCATCTCTATCTCTTTCTCTATCATCTCCATCTCTTTCTCTATCATCTCTCTCTATCTCTATCATCTCTTTCTCTATAATCTCTCTCTTTTTCTATCATCTCTATCATCTCTATCTCTATTATTTCTATCTCGATCATCTCTATCTCTTTCTCTATTATCTCTATCTCTATCTTCTCTATCTCTATTAATTCTATCTCTTTCTCCATCATCTCTATCATCTCTATCATCTCTTTCTCTATCATCTCTATCTCTTTCTCTATCATCTCTATCTCTGTCTCTATCATCTCTATCTCTATCATCTCTTTCTCTATCATCTCTCTTTCTCTATCATCTCTATCTCTATCATCTCTATCTCTTTCTCTATCATCTCTATCATCTCTCTTTCTCGATCATCTCTCTCTATCATCTCTATTATCTTTATCATCTCTATCTATAATCTCTATCTCTATCATCTCTATCATCTCTTTCTCTATCATTTCTAACTCTTTCTCTATCATCTCTATCTCTCTCTATCATCTCTATCATCTCTATCTCTATCATCTCTGTCTCTATCATCTCTATCTCTCTCTTTCTCTATCATCTCTTTCTCTATCATCTCTATCTCTTTCTCTATCATCTCTATCTCTATCATCTCTATCTCTTTCTCTATTATCTCTATCTTCTCTATCTCTATTATTTCTATCTCTTTCTCTATCATCTCTATCATCTCTCTTTCTCGATCATCTCTCTCTATCATCTCTATTATCTTTATCATCTCTATCTATAATCTCTATCTCTATCATCTCTATCATCTCTTTCTCTATCATTTCTAACTCTTTCTCTATCATCTCTATCTCTCTCTATCATCTCTATCATCTCTATCTCTATCATCTCTGTCTCTATCATCTCTATCTCTCTCTTTCTCTATCATCTCTTTCTCTATCATCTCTATCTCTTTCTCTATCATCTCTTTATCTATCATCTCTATCTCTATCATCTCTATCTCTTTCTCTATTATCTCTATCTCTATCTTCTCTATCTCTATTATTTCTATCTCTTTCTCTATCATCTCTATCTTTCTCTATCATCTCTATCTCTATCATCTCTTTCTCTATCATCTCTATCTCTATCATCTCTCTATCATCTCTTTCTCTATCTCTTTCTCTATCATCTCTATCTCTATCATCTCTATCATCTTTCTCTATCATCTTTCTCTCTCTTTCTCTATCATCTCTATCTCTATCATTTCTATCTTTCTCTATCTTTATAATCTCTTTCTCTATCATCTCTATCATCTCTATCTCTATCATCTCTTTCTCTATCATCTTTCTCTCTCTTTCTCTATCATCTCTATCTCTTTCTCTATCATCTCTCTCTATCTCTATAATCTCTATCTCTATCTCTATCATCTCTATCTCTATATCTTTCTCTATCATCTCTATCTCTATCATCTCTATCTCTTTCTCTATCATCTCTTTCTCTATCATCTCTATCTCTTTCTCTATCATCTCTATCATTTCTATCTTTCTCTTTCATCTCTATCTCTATCATCTCTATCTTTATCATCTCTATCTTACTCTATCATCTCTATCACTATCATCTCTATCATGTCTTTCTCTATCATCTCTATCTCTTTCTCTATCATCTCTATCTCTATCATCTCTATCTCTATCATTTCTTTCTCTTTCTCTTTCATCTCTATCAACTCTATCTCTTTCTCCATCATCTCTATCTCTATCATCTCTATCTCTATCATCTCTTTCTCTATCATCTCTCTTTCTCTATCATCTCTATCATCTCTATCTCTTTCTCTATCATCTCTATCTCTTTCTCTATCATCTCTATCTCTATCATCTCTCTATCATCTCTATCTCTTTCTCTATCATCTCTATCTCTATCATCTCTATCTCTATCATCTCTTTCTCTATCATCTCTCTTTCTCTATCATCTCTATCTCTATCATCTCTATCTCTTTCTCTATCATCTCTATCATCTGTCTCTTTCTCTATCATCTCTCTCAATTATCTCTCTTTCTCGATCATCTCTCTCTCTATCATCTCTATTATCTTTATCATCTCTATCTATAATCTCTATCTCTATCGTCTCTCTCTCTATCATTTCTCTATCATCTCTATCTCTCTCTATCTCTCTCTATCATCTCTATATCTCTATCATCTCTATCTCTATCATCTCTCTCTATCATCTCTATCTCTATCATCTCTAATTCTTTCTCTATTATCTCTATCTCTTTCTCTATCATCTCTATCTCTATCATCTCTATCTCTTTCTCTATCATCTCTATCTCTTTCTCTATCATCTCTATCATTTCTATCTTTCTCTTTCATCTCTATCTCTATCATCTCTTTATCATCTCTATCTCTATCATCTCTATCTTCTCTATCACTATCATCTCTATCATGTCTTTCTCTATCATCTCTATCTCTATTATTTCTATCTCTATCATCTCTCTTTCATCTCTATCTCTATCATCTCTATCTCTTTCTCTATCATCTCTATCTCTATCATCTCTATCTTTATCATCTCTATAATCTCTATCTTACTCTATCATCTCTATCACTATCATCTCTATCATGTCTTTCTCTATCATCTCTATCTCTTTCTCTATCTCTATCTCTATCATCTCTATCTCTATCATTTCTATCTCTTTCTCTTTCATCTCTAT
The DNA here is from genome assembly GCF_032444005.1 of Ranitomeya imitator. NCBI lineage: Eukaryota > Metazoa > Chordata > Amphibia > Anura > Dendrobatidae > Ranitomeya > Ranitomeya imitator. The sequence goes on from NW_027193389.1 coordinate 25,216, forward strand.
CAACTCTATCTCTTTCTCAATCATCTCTATCTCTATCATCTCTATCTCTATCATCTCTTTATCTATCATCTCTCTTTCTCTATCATCTCTATCTCTTTCTCTATCATCTCTATCTTTCTCTATCATCTCTATCTCTATCATCTCTCTATCATCTCTATCTCTTTCTCTATCATCTCTATCTCTATCATCTCTATCTCTATCATCTCTTTCTCTATCATCTCTCTTTCTCTATCATCTCTATCTCTATCATCTCTATCTCTTTCTCTATCATCTATCTCTTTCTCTATCATCTTTCTCTATTATCTCTCTTTCTCGATCATCTCTCTCTCTATCATCTCTATTATCTTTATCATCTCTATCTATAATCTCTATCTCTATCATCTCTTTCTCTATCATTTCTATCTCTTTCTCTATCTCTCTCTATCTCTCTCTATCATCTCTATATCTCTATCATCTCTATCTCTATCATCTCTCTCTATCATCTGTCTCTATCATCTCTATCTCTATCTCTTTCTCTATCATCTCTTTCTCTATCATCTCTATCTCTTTCTCTATCATCTCTTTCTCTATCATCTCTATCTCTATCATCTCTATCTCTTTCTCTATTATCTCTATCTCTTTCATCTCTATCTCGATCATCTCTCTATCTCTTTCTCTATCATCGCTATCATCTCCATCTTTCTCTATCATCTCTATCTCTATCATCTTTCTCTATCATCTCTTTCTCTATCATCTCTATCTCTATCATCTCTATCTCTATCATCTCTCTATCATCTCTTTCTCTATCTCTTTCTCTCTCTTTCTCTATCATCTCTATCTCTTTCTCTATCATCTCTTTCTCTATCATCTCTTTCTCTATCATCTCTATCTCTATCATATCTCTCTATCATCTTTCTCTATCATCTTTCTCTCTCTTTATCATCTCTATCTCTATCATCTCTATCTCTATCATTTCTATCTTTCTCTATCTCTATAATCTCTATCTCTATCATCTTTATCTCTTTCTCTATCATCTCTATCTCTATCATCTCTTTCTCTATCATCTTTCTCTCTCTTTCTCTATCATCTCTATCTCTTTCTCTATCATCTCTCTCTATCTCTATAATCTCTATCTCTTTCTCTACCATCTCTATCTCTATCATCTCTATCAACTCTATCTCTTTCTCCATCATCTCTATCTCTTTCTCTATCATCTCTTTCTCTATCATCTCTATCTCTATCATCTCTATCTCTATCATCTCTTTCTCTATCATCTCTATCATCTCTATCTATTTCTATCATCTCTATCTCTATCATCTCTTTCTATCATCTCTTTCTCTATCATCTCTATCTCTATCATCTCTATCTCTATCATCTCTTTCTCTATCATCTCTATCTATTTCTATCATCTCTATCTCTATCATCTCTATCTCTATCATCTTTCTCTATCATCTCTATCTCTATCATCTCTCTCTATCATCTCTTTCTCTATCATCTCTTTCTCTATCATCTCTATCTCTATCATCTCCATCTCTATCATCTCTATCATTTCTATCTCTATCATCTCTATCTCTTTCTCTATCATCTCTATCTCTATCATCTGTCTCTCTATCATCTTTCTCTCTCTTTCTCTATCATTTCTATTTCTATCATCTCTATCTCTTTCTCTATCATCTCCATCTCTTTCTCTATCATCTCTCTCTATCTCTATCATCTCTTTCTCTATAATCTCTCTCTTTTTCTATCATCTCTATCATCTCTATCTCGATCATCTCTATCATCTCTCTTTCATCTCTATCTCTATCATCTCTATCTCTTTCTCTATCATCTCTATCTCTATCATCTCTTTCTCTATCATATCTATCTCTATCATCTCTATCATCTCTTTCTCTATCATCTCTATCTCTATCATCTCTATCGTCTCTATCATCTCTATCACCTCTATCTCTTTCTCTATCATCTCTATCTCTTACTCTATCATGTCTATCTTCTCTATCACTATCATCTCTATCATGTCTTTCTCTATCATCTCTATATCTATTATCTCTATCATCTCTATCTCTTTCTCTATCATCTCTCTCTCAATCATCTCTTTCTCTATAATCTCTATCTCTTTCCCTATCATCTCTATCTCTATCATCTCTATCTCTATCATCTCTATCTCTATTATTTCTATCTCTTTCATCTCTATCTCTATCATCTCTCTTTCATCTCTATCTCTATCATCTCTATCATCTCTATCATCTCTTTCTCTATCATCTCTATCTCTATCATCTCTTTCTCTATCATCTCTTTCTCTATCGTCTCTATATCTATCATCTCTATCTCTATCATCTCTATCTCTTTCTCTATCATCTCTATCTCTATCATCTCTCTCTATCATCTCTTTCTCTATCATCTCTATCTCTATCATCTCTATCTCTATCATCTCTTTCTCTATCATCTCTATCATCTCTATCATCTCTATCTCTATCATCTCTATCTCTATCATCACTTTCTCTATCATCTCTCTATCATCTCTTTCTCTATCATCTCTTTCTCTCTCTTTCTCTATCATCTCTATCACTATCATCTCCATCTCTATCATCTCTATCATTTCTATCTCTATCTCTATCATCTCTATCTCTTTCTCTATCATCTCTATCTCTATCATCTTTCTCTCTCTTTCTCTATCATCTCTATTTCTATCATCTCTATCTCTTTCTCTATCATCTCCATCTCTTTCTCTATCATCTCTCTCTATCTCTATCATCTCTTTCTCTATAATCTCTCTTTTTCTATCATCTCTATCTCTATCATCTCTATCTCTATTATTTCTATCTCGATCATCTCTATCATCTCTCTTTCATCTCTATCTCTATCATCTCTATCTCTTTCTCTATCATCTCTATCTCTATCATCTCTTTCTCTATCATATCTATCTCTATCATCTCTATCATCTTTCTCTATCATCTCTATCTCTATCATCTCTATCGTCTCTATCATCTCTATCACCTCTATCTCTTTCTCTATCATCTCTATCTCTTACTCTATCATGTCTATCTTCTCTATCACTATCATCTCTATCATGTCTTTATCATCTCTATATCTATTATCTCTATCATCTCTATCTCTTTCTCTATCATCTCTCTCTCTATCATCTCTTTCTCTATAATCTCTATCTCTTTCCCTATCATCTCTATCTCTATCATCTCTATCTCTATCATCTCTATCTCTATTATTTCTATCTCTTTCATCTCTATCTCTATCATCTCTCTTTCATCTCTATCTCTATCTCTATCATCTCTTTCTCTATCATCTCTATCTCTATCATCTCTTTCTCTATCATCTCTTTCTCTCTTTCTCTATCGTCTCTATATCTATCATCTCTATCTTTATCATCTCTATCTCTTTCTCTATCATCTCTATCTTTCTCTATCATCTCTATCATTTCTATCTTTCTTTCATCTCTTTATCATCTCTATCATCTCTATCTTCTCTATCACTATCATCTCTATCATGTCTTTCTCTATCATCTCTATCTCTATCTCTTTCTCTATCATCTTTATCATCTCTCTATCATCTCTATCTCTATCATCTCTATCTCTATCATCTCTTTCTCTATCATCTCTCTTTCTCTATCATCTCTATCTCTTTCTCTATCATCTCTATCTCTTTCTCTATCATCTCTATCATTTCTATCTTTCTCTTTCATCTCTATCTCTATCATCTCTTTATCATCTCTATCTCTATCATCTCTATCTTCTCTATCACTATCATCTCTATCATGTTTTTCTCTATCATCTCTTTCTCTATTATGTCTTTCTCTATCATCTCTATCAACTCTATCTCTTTCTCCATCATCTCTTTCTCTTTCTCTATCTCTATCATCTCTATCTCTTTCTCTATCATCTCTATCTCTTTCTCTATCATCTCTATCTCTATCATCTCTTTCTCTATCATCTCTTTCTCTATCATCTCTATCTCTTTCTCTATCATCTCTATCTCTTTCTCTATCATCTCTATCTCTATCATCTCTATCTCTTTCTCTATCATCTATCTCTATCATCTCTATCTCTTTCTCTATCATCTCTATCTCTATTATTTCTATCTTTATCATCTCTCTCTCTATCATCTCTATCTCTATTTAATCTCTTTCTCTCTCTATCATCTCTATCTCTATCATCGCTATCTTTGTCATCTCCATCTCTATCATCTCTATCTCTATCATCTCTATTTCTTTCATCTCTATCATCTATCTCTTTCATCTCTATCTCTTTCTCTATCATCTCTATCATCTCTAATTCTATCATCTCTATCTCTCTCTTTCATCTCTATCTCTTTATCATCTCTATCTCTTTCTCTATCATCTCTCTTTCTCTATCATTTCTATCTTTTTCATCTCTATCTCTTTCTCTTTCATCTCTATCATCTCTATCATCTCTTTCTCTATCATTTCTAACTCTTTCTCTATCATCTCTATCTCTCTCTATCATCTCTATCATCTCTATCTCTATCATCTCTGTCTCTATCATCTCTATCTCTCTCTTTCTCTATCATCTCTTTCTCTATCATCTCTATCTCTTTCTCTATCATCTCTATCTCTATCATCTCTATCTCTTTCTCTATTATCTCTATCTTCTCTATCTCTATTATTTCTATCTCTTTCTCTATCATCTCTATCATCTCTCTTTCTCGATCATCTCTCTCTATCATCTCTATTATCTTTATCATCTCTATCTATAATCTCTATCATCTCTATCATCTCTTTCTCTATCATTTCTAACTCTTTCTCTATCATCTCTATCTCTCTCTATCATCTCTATCATCTCTATCTCTATCATCTCTGTCTCTATCATCTCTATCTCTCTCTTTCTCTATCATCTCTTTCTCTATCATCTCTATCTCTTTCTCTATCATCTCTTTATCTATCATCTCTATCTCTATCATCTCTATCTCTTTCTCTATTATCTCTATCTCTATCTTCTCTATCTCTATTATTTCTATCTCTTTCTCTATCATCTCTATCTTTCTCTATCATCTCTATCTCTATCATCTCTTTCTCTATCATCTCTATCTCTATCATCTCTCTATCATCTCTTTCTCTATCTCTTTCTCTATCATCTCTATCTCTATCATCTCTATCATCTTTCTCTATCATCTTTCTCTCTCTTTCTCTATCATCTCTATCTCTATCATTTCTATCTTTCTCTATCTTTATAATCTCTTTCTCTATCATCTCTATCATCTCTATCTCTATCATCTCTTTCTCTATCATCTTTCTCTCTCTTTCTCTATCATCTCTATCTCTTTCTCTATCATCTCTCTCTATCTCTATAATCTCTATCTCTATCTCTATCATCTCTATCTCTATATCTTTCTCTATCATCTCTATCTCTATCATCTCTATCTCTTTCTCTATCATCTCTTTCTCTATCATCTCTATCTCTTTCTCTATCATCTCTATCATTTCTATCTTTCTCTTTCATCTCTATCTCTATCATCTCTATCTTTATCATCTCTATCTTACTCTATCATCTCTATCACTATCATCTCTATCATGTCTTTCTCTATCATCTCTATCTCTTTCTCTATCATCTCTATCTCTATCATCTCTATCTCTATCATTTCTTTCTCTTTCTCTTTCATCTCTATCAACTCTATCTCTTTCTCCATCATCTCTATCTCTATCATCTCTATCTCTATCATCTCTTTCTCTATCATCTCTCTTTCTCTATCATCTCTATCATCTCTATCTCTTTCTCTATCATCTCTATCTCTTTCTCTATCATCTCTATCTCTATCATCTCTCTATCATCTCTATCTCTTTCTCTATCATCTCTATCTCTATCATCTCTATCTCTATCATCTCTTTCTCTATCATCTCTCTTTCTCTATCATCTCTATCTCTATCATCTCTATCTCTTTCTCTATCATCTCTATCATCTATCTCTTTCTCTATCATCTTTCTCAATTATCTCTCTTTCTCGATCATCTCTCTCTCTATCATCTCTATTATCTTTATCATCTCTATCTATAATCTCTATCTCTATCGTCTCTCTCTCTATCATTTCTCTATCATCTCTATCTCTCTCTATCTCTCTCTATCATCTCTATATCTCTATCATCTCTATCTCTATCATCTCTCTCTATCATCTCTATCTCTATCATCTCTAATTCTTTCTCTATTATCTCTATCTCTTTCTCTATCATCTCTATCTCTATCATCTCTATCTCTTTCTCTATCATCTCTATCTCTTTCTCTATCATCTCTATCATTTCTATCTTTCTCTTTCATCTCTATCTCTATCATCTCTTTATCATCTCTATCTCTATCATCTCTATCTTCTCTATCACTATCATCTCTATCATGTCTTTCTCTATCATCTCTATCTCTATCATGTCTTTCTCTATCATCTCTATCTCTATCAACTCTATCTCTTTCTCCATCATCTCTTTCTCTCTCTCTATCTCTATCATCTCTATCTCTTTCTCTATCATCTCTATCTCTTTCTCTATCATCTCTATCTCTTTCTCTATCATCTCTATCTCTATCATCTCTTTCTCTATCATCTCTATCATCTCTATCTCTTTCTCTATCATCTCTATCTCTATCATCTCTATCTCTTTCTCTATCATCTATCTCTATCATCTCTATCTCTTTCTCTATCATCTCTATCTCTTTCTCTATCATCTCTATCTCTATCATTTCTATCTTTATCATCTCTCTCTCTATCATCTCTATCTCTATTATCTCTTTCTCTATCATCTCTATCTCTATCATCGCTATCTTTATCATCTCCATCTCTATCATCTCTATCTCTATCATCTCTATTTCTTTCATCTCTATCATCTATCTCTTTCATCTCTATCTCTTTCTCTATCATCTCTATCATCTCTAATTCTATCATCTCTATCTCTCTCTTTCATCTCTATCTCTTTATCATCTCTATCTCTTTCTCTATCATCTCTATCTCTTTCTCTATTATTTCTATCTTTTTCATCTCTATCTCTTTCTCTTTCATCTCTATCTCTATCATCTCTATCTTTATCATCTCTATCTCTATCATCTCTATCTCTTACTCTATCATCTCTATCTTCTCTATCACTATCATCTCTATCATGTCTTTCTCTATCATCTCTATCTCTTTTTCTATCATCTCTATCTCTTTCTCTATCATCTCTCTCTCTATCTCTATCATCTCTTTCTCTATAATCTCTATCTCTTTCCCTATCATCTCTATCTCTATCATCTCTATCTCTATTATTTCTATCTCTTTCATCTCTATCTCGATCATCTCTATCTCTATCATCTCTCTTTCATCTCTATCTCTATCATCTCTATCTCTATCATCTTTCTCTATCATCTCTATCTCTATCATCTCTATCATCTCTTTCTCTATCATCTTTCTCTATCATCTCTATCTCTATCATCTCTATCTCTATATCTTTCTCTATCATCTCTATCTCTATCATCTCTATCTCTTTCTCTATCATCTCTATCTCTATCATCTTTCTCTATCATCTCTTTCTCTATCATCTCTATCTCTATATCTTTCTCTATCATCTCTATCTCTATCATCTTTATCATCTCTTTCTCTATCATCTTTCTCTACCATCTTTATCTCTATCATCTCTATCTCTATATCTTTCTCTATCATCTCTATCTCTATCATCTCTATCTCTTTCTCTATCATCTCTATCTCTATCATCTTTCTCTATCATCTCTATCTCTATCATCTCTATCATCTCTTTCTCTATCATCTTTCTCTATCATCTCTATCTCTATATCTTTCTCTATCATCTCTATCTCTATCATCTCTATCTCTTTCTCTATCATCTCTATCTCTATCATCTCTATCATCTCTTTCTCTATCATCTCTATCTCTTTCTCTTTCATCTCTATCATCTCTATCTTTATCATCTCTATCATCTCTATCTTACTCTATCATCTCTATCACTATCATCTCTATCATGTCTTTCTCTATCATCTCTATCTCTATCATCTCTATCTCTATCATTTCTATCTCTTTCTCTTTCATCTCTATCTCTATCAACTCTATCTCTTTCTCCATCATCTCTATCTCTATCATCTCTATCATCTCTTTCTCTATCATCTCTATCATCTCTTTCTCTATCATCTCTATCTCTTTCACTATCATCTCTTTCTCTTTCTCTATCATCTCTATCTCTATCATCTCTTTCTCTATCATCTCTCTTTCTCTATCATCTCTATCTCTATCATCTCTATCTCTTTCTCTATCATCTCTATCATTTCTCTTTCTCGATCACCTCTCTCTATCATCTCTATTATCTTTATCATCTCTATCTATAATCTCTATCTCTATCATCTCTTTCTCTATCATTTCTAACTCTTTCTCTATCATCTCTATCTCTCTCTATCATCTCTATCTCTCTATCATCTCTATCATCTCTGTCTCTATCATCTCTATCTCTCTCTTTCTCTATCATCTCTTTCTCTATCATCTCTATCTCTTTCTCTATCATCTCTTTCTCTATCATCTCTATCTCTATCATCTCTATCTCTTTCTCTATTATCTCTATCACTATCTTCTCTATCTCTATTATTTCTATCTCTTTCTCTATCATCTCTATCTTTCTCTATCATCTCTTTCTCTATCATCTCTTTCTCTTTCTCTTTCTCTATCATCTCTATCTCTATCATCTCTATCATCTTTCTCTATCATCTCTTTCTCTATCGTCTTTCTCTCTCTTTCTCTATCATCTCTATCTCTATCATTTCTGTCTTTCTCTATCTCTATAATCTCTATCTCTTTCTCTATCATCTCTATCATCTCTATCTCTATCATCTCTTTCTCTATCATCTTTCTCTCTCTTTCTCTATCATCTCTATCTCTTTCTCTATCATCTCTCTCTATCTCTATCATCTCTATCTCTATATCTTTCTCTATCATCTCTATCTTTATCATCTCTATCTCTTTCTCTATCATCTCTTTCTCTATCATCTCTATCTTTCTCTATCATCTCTATCATTTCTATCTTTCTCTTTCATCTCTATCTCTATCATCTCTATCTTTATCATCTCTATAATCTCTATCTTACTCTATCATCTCTATCACTATCATCTCTATCATGTCTTTCTCTATCATCTCTATCTCTTTCTCTATCTCTATCTCTATCATCTTTATCTCTATCATTTCTATCTCTTTCTCTTTCATCTCTATCAACTCTATCTCTTTCTCCATCATCTCTATCTCTATCATCTCTATCTCTATCATCTCTTTATCTATCATCTCTCTTTCTCTATCATCTCTATCTCTTTCTCTATCATCTCTATCTTTCTCTATCATCTCTATCTCTATCATCTCTCTATCATCTCTATCTCTTTCTCTATCATCTCTATCTCTATCATCTCTATCTCTATCATCTCTTTCTCTATCATCGCTCTTTCTCTATCATCTCTATCTCTATCATCTCTATCTCTTTCTCTATCATCTCTATCATCTATCTCTTTCTCTATCATCTTTCTCTATTATCTCTCTTTCTCGATCATCTCTCTCTCTATCATCTCTATTATCTTTATCATCTCTATCTATAATCTCTATCTCTATCATCTCTTTCTCTATCATTTCTATCTCTTTCTCTATCTCTCTCTATCTCTCTCTATCATCTCTATATCTCTATCATCTCTATCTCTATCATCTCTCTCTATCATCTGTCTCTATCATCTCTATCTCTATCTCTTTCTCTATCATCTCTTTCTCTATCATCTCTATCTCTTTCTCTATCATCTCTTTCTCTATCATCTCTATCTCTATCATCTCTATCTCTTTCTCTATTATCTCTATCTCTTTCTCTTTCATCTCTATCTCGATCATCTCTCTATCTCTTTCTCTATCATCGCTATCATCTCCATCTTTCTCTATCATCTCTATCTCTATCATCTTTCTCTATCATCTCTTTCTCTATCATCTCTATCTCTATCATCTCTATCTCTATCATCTCTCTATCATCTCTTTCTCTATCTCTTTCTCTCTCTTTCTCTATCATCTCTATCTCTATCATCTCTATCTCTTTCTCTATCATCTCTTTCTCTATCATCCCTTTCTCTATCATCTCTATCTCTATCATCTCTCTCTATCATCTTTCTCTATCATCTTTCTCTCTCTTTATCATCTCTATCATCTCTATGTCTATCATTTCTATCTTTCTCTATCTCTATAATCTCTATCTCTATCATCTTTATCTCTTTCTCTATCATCTCTATCTCTATCATCTCTTTCTCTATCATCTTTCTCTCTCTTTCTCTATCATCTCTATCTCTTTCTCTATCATCTCTCTCTATCTCTATAATCTCTATCTCTTTCTCTACCATCTCTATCTCTATCATCTCTATCAACTCTATCTCTTTCTCCATCATCTCTATCTCTTTCTCTATCATCTCTTTCTCTATCATCTCTATCTATCATCTCTTTCTCTATCATCTCTATCTCTATCATCTCTATCTCTATCATCTCTTTCTCTATCATCTCTATCATCTCTATCATCTCTATCTATTTCTATCATCTCTATCTCTATCATCTCTTTCTATCATCTCTTTCTCTATCATCTCTATCTCTATCATCTCTATCTCTATCATCTCTTTCTCTATCATCTCTATCTATTTCTATCATCTCTATCTCTATCATCTCTATCTCTATCATCTTTCTCTATCATCTCTATCTCTATCATCTCTCTCTATCATCTCTTTCTCTATCATCTCTTTCTCTATCATCTCTATCTCTATCATCTCCATCTCTATCATCTCTATCATTTCTATCTCTATCTCTATCATCTCTATCTCTTTCTCTATCATCTCTATCTCTATCATCTGTCTCTCTATCATCTTTCTCTCTCTTTCTCTATCATTTCTATCATCTCTATCTCTTTCTCTATCATCTCCATCTCTTTCTCTATCATCTCTCTCTATCTCTATCATCTCTTTCTCTATAATCTCTCTCTTTTTCTATCATCTCTATCATCTCTATCTCTATTATTTCTATCTCGATCATCTCTATCATCTCTCTTTCATCTCTATCTCTATCATCTCTATCTCTTTCTCTATCATCTCTATCTCTATCATCTCTTTCTCTATCATATCTATCTCTATCATCTCTATCATCTCTTTCTCTATCATCTCTATCTCTATCATCTCTATCGTCTCTATCATCTCTATCACCTCTATCTCTTTCTCTATCATCTCTATCTCTTACTCTATCATGTCTATCTTCTCTATCACTATCATCTCTATCATGTCTTTCTCTATCATCTCTATATCTATTATCTCTATCATCTCTATCTCTTTCTCTATCATCTCTCTCAATCATCTCTTTCTCTATAATCTCTATCTCTTTCCCTATCATCTCTATCTCTATCATCTCTATCTCTATCATCTCTATCTCTATTATTTCTATCTCTTTCATCTCTATCTCTATCATCTCTCTTTCATCTCTATCTCTATCATCTCTATCATCTCTATCATCTCTTTCTCTATCATCTCTATCTCTATCATCTCTTTCTCTATCATCTCTTTCTCTCTTTCTCTATCGTCTCTATATCTATCATCTCTATCTCTATCATCTCTATCTCTTTCTCTATCATCTCTATCTTTATCATCTCTCTCTATCATCTCTTTCTCTATCATCTCTATCTCTATCATCTCTATCTCTATCATCTCTTTCTCTATCATCTCTATCATCTCTATCATCTCTATCATCTCTATCTCTATCATCTCTATCTCTATCATCACTTTCTCTATCATCTCTCTATCATCTCTTTCTCTATCATCTCTTTCTCTCTCTTTCTCTATCATCTCTATCACTATCATCTCCATCTCTATCATCTCTATCATTTCTATCTCTATCTCTATCATCTCTATCTCTTTCTCTATCATCTCTATCTCTATCATCTTTCTCTCTCTTTCTCTATCATCTCTATCTCTATCATCTCTATCTCTTTCTCTATTATCTCTATCTCTATCTTCTCTATCTCTATTATTTCTATCTCTTTCTCTATCATCTCTATCTTTCTCTATCATCTCTATCTCTATCATCTCTTTCTCTATCATCTCTATCTCTATCATCTCTCTATCATCTCTTTCTCTATCTCTTTCTCTATCATCTCTATCATCTCTATCATCTTTCTCTATCATCTCTTTCTCTATCATCTTTCTCTCTTTCTCTATCATCTCTATCTCTATCATTTCTATCTTTCTCTATCTCTATAATCTCTATCTCTATCTCTTTCTCTATCATCTCTATCATCTCTATCACTATCATCTCTTTCTCTATCATCTTTCTCTCTCTTTCTCTATCATCTCTATCTCTTTCTCTATCATCTCTATCTCTATAATCTCTATCTCTATCTCTATCATCTCTATCTCTATATCTTTCTCTATCATCTCTATCTCTATCATCTCTATCTCTTTCTCTATCATCTCTTTCTCTATCATCTCTATCTCTTTCTCTATCATCTCTATCATTTCTATCTTTCTCTTTCATCTCTATCTCTATCATCTCTATCTTTATCATCTCTATCATCTCTATCTTACTCTATCATCTCTATCACTATCATCTCTATCATGTCTTTCTCTATCATCTCTATCTCTTTCTCTATCATCTCTATCTCTATCATCTCTATCTCTATCATTTCTATCTCTTTCTCTTTCATCTCTATCAACTCTATCTCTTTCTCCATCATCTCTATCTATATCATCTCTATTTCTATCATCTCTTTCTCTATCATCTCTTTTTCTCTATCATCTCTATCTCTTTCTCTATCATCTCTATCTCTTTCTCTATCATCTCTATCTCTATCATCTCTCTATCATCTCTATCTCTTTCTCTATCATCTCTATCTCTATCATCTCTATCTCTATCATCTCTTTCTCTATCATCTATCTTTCTCTATCATCTCTATCTCTTTATCTATCATCTCTATCTCTTTCTCTATCATCTCTATCATCTATCTCTTTCTCTATCATCTTTCTCTATTATCTCTCTTTCTCGATCATCTCTCTCTCTATCATCTCTATTATCTTTATCATCTCTATCTATAATCTCTATCTCTATCATCTCTTTCTCTATCATTTCTATCTCTTTCTCTATCATCTCTATCTCTCTCTATCATCTCTATATCTCTATCATCTCTATCTCTATCATCTCTCTCTATCATCTCTGTCTCCATCATCTCTATCTCTTTCTCTATCATCTCTATCTCTTTCTCTATCATCTCTTTCTCTATCATCTCTATCTCTATCATCTCTATCTCTATTATTTATATCTCTATCTCTTTCTCTTTCATCTCTATCTCTATCATCTCTATCTCTTTCTCTATCATCTCTATCTCTTTCTCTATCATCTCTATCATTTCTATCTTTCTCTTTCATCTCTATCTCTATCATCTCTTTATCATCTCTATCTCTATCATCTCTATCTTCTCTATCACTATCATCTCTATCATGTCTTTCTCTATCATCTCTATCTCTATCATGTCTTTCTCTATCATCTCTATCTCTATCAACTCTATCTCTTTCTCCATCATCTCTTTCTCTTTCTCTATCTCTATCATCTCTATCTCTTTCTCTATCATCTCTATCTCTTTCTCTATCATCTCTATCTCTATCATCTCTTTCTCTATCATCTCTATCTCTTTCTCTATCATCTCTATCTCTTTCTCTATCATCTCTATCTCTATCATCTCTATCTCTTTCTCTATCATCTATCTCTACCATCTCTATCTCTTTCTCTATCATCTCTATCTCTTTCTCTATCTCTTTCTCTATCATCTCTATCTCTATCATTTCTATCTTTATCATCTCTCTCTCTATCATCTCTTTCTCTATTATCTCTTTCTCTCTCTATCATCTCTATCTCTATCATCGCTATCTTTATCATCTCCATCTCTATCATCTCTATCTCTATCATCTCTATTTCTTTCATCTCTATCTCTATCATCTATCTCTTTCATCTCTATCTCTTTCTCTATCATCTCTATCATCTCTAATTCTATCATCTCTATCTCTCTCTTTCATCTCTTTCTCTTTCATCTCTATCGCTATCATCTCTATCTTTATCATCTCTATCTCTATCATCTCTATCTCTTACTCTATCATCTCTATCTTCTCTATCACTATCATCTCTATCATGTCTTTCTCTATCATCTCTATCTCTTTCTCTATCATCTCTATCTCTTTCTCTATCATCTCTCTCTCTATCTCTATCATCTCTTTCTCTATAATCTCTCAATTTCCCTATCATCTCTATCTCTATCATCTCTATCTCTATCATCTCTATCTCTATTATTTATATCTCTTTCATCTCTATCTCGATCATCTCTATCTCTATCATCTCTCTTTCATCTCTATCTCTATCATCTCTATCTCTATCATCTCTATCTCTATCATCTCTATCATCTCTTTCTCTATCATCTTTCTCTATCATCTCTATCTCTATCATCTCTATCTCTATATCTTTCTCTATCATCTCTATCTCTATCATCTCTTTCTCTATCATCTCTATCTCTATCATCTTTCTCTATCATCTCTTTCTCTATCATCTCTATCTCTATATCTTTCTCTATCATCTCTATCTCTATCATCTCTATCTCTATCATCTCTTTCTCTAACATCTCTATCTCTTTCTCTTTCATCTCTATCATCTCTATCATCTCTATCATCTCTATCTTACTCTATCATCTCTATCACTATCATCTCTATCATGTCTTTCTCTATCATCTCTATCTCTATCATCTCTATCATGTCTTTCTCTATCATCTCTATCTCTATCATCTCTATCTCTATCATTTCTATGTCTTTCTCTTTCATCTCTATCTCTATCAATTCTATCTCTTTCTCCATCATCTCTATCATCTCTATCATCTCTTTCTCTATCATCTCTATCTCTTTCTCTATCATCTCTATCTCTTTCTCTATCATCTCTATCTCTATCATCTCTTTCTCTATCATCTCTCTTTCTCTATCATCTCTATCTCTATCATCTCTATCTCTTTCTCTATCATCTCTATCATCTCTCTTTCTCGATCATCTCTCTCTATCATCTCTATTATCTTTATCATCTCTATCTATAATCTCTATCTCTATCATCTCTATCATCTCTTTCTCTATCATTTCTAACTCTTTCTCTATCATCTCTATCTCTCTCTATCATCTCTATCATCTCTATCTCTATCATCTCTGTCTCTATCATCTCTATCTCTCTCTTTCTCTATCATCTCTTTCTCTATCATCTCTATCTCTTTCTCTATCATCTCTATCTCTATCATCTCTATCTCTTTCTCTATTATCTCTATCTTCTCTATCTCTATTATTTCTATCTCTTTCTCTATCATCTCTATCATCTCTCTTTCTCGATCATCTCTCTCTATCATCTCTATTATCTTTATCATCTCTATCTATAATCTCTATCTCTATCATCTCTATCATCTCTTTCTCTATCATTTCTAACTCTTTCTCTATCATCTCTATCTCTCTCTATCATCTCTATCATCTCTATCTCTATCATCTCTGTCTCTATCATCTCTATCTCTCTCTTTCTCTATCATCTCTTTCTCTATCATCTCTATCTCTTTCTCTATCATCTCTTTATCTATCATCTCTATCTCTATCATCTCTATCTCTTTCTCTATTATCTCTATCTCTATCTTCTCTATCTCTATTAATTCTATCTCTTTCTCTATCATCTCTATCTTTCTCTATCATCTCTATCTCTATCATCTCTTTCTCTATCATCTCTATCTCTATCATCTCTCTATCATCTCTTTCTCTATCTCTTTCTCTATCATCTCTATCTCTATCATCTCTATCATCTTTCTCTATCATCTTTCTCTCTCTTTCTCTATCATCTCTATCTCTATCTCTATCATTTCTATCTTTCTCTATCTTTATAATCTCTTTCTCTATCATCTCTATCATCTCTATCTCTATCATCTCTTTCTCTATCATCTTTCTCTCTCTTTCTCTATCATCTCTATCTCTTTCTCTATCATCTCTCTCTATCTCTATAATCTCTATCTCTATCTCTATCATCTCTATCTCTATATCTTTCTCTATCATCTCTATCTCTATCATCTCTATCTCTTTCTCTATCATCTCTTTCTCTATCATCTCTATCTCTTTCTCTATCATCTCTATCATTTCTATCTTTCTCTTTCATCTCTATCTCTATCATCTCTATCTTTATCATCTCTATCTTACTCTATCATCTCTATCACTATCATCTCTATCATGTCTTTCTCTATCATCTCTATCTCTTTCTCTATCATCTCTATCTCTATCATCTCTATCTCTATCATTTCTTTCTCTTTCTCTTTCATCTCTATCAACTCTATCTCTTTCTCCATCATCTCTATCTCTATCATCTCTATCTCTATCATCTCTTTCTCTATCATCTCTCTTTCTCTATCATCTCTATCATCTCTATCTCTTTCTCTATCATCTCTATCTCTTTCTCTATCATCTCTATCTCTATCATCTCTCTATCATCTCTATCTCTTTCTCTATCATCTCTATCTCTATCATCTCTATCTCTATCATCTCTATCTCTATCATCTCTTTCTCTATCATCTCTCTTTCTCTATCATCTCTATCTCTATCATCTCTATCTCTTTCTCTATCATCTCTATCATCTATCTCTTTCTCTATCATCTTTCTCAATTATCTCTCTTTCTCGATCATCTCTCTCTATCATCTCTATTATCTTTATCATCTCTATCTATAATCTCTATCTCTATCGTCTCTCTCTCTATCATTTCTCTATCATCTCTATCTCTCTCTATCTCTCTCTATCATCTCTATATCTCTATCATCTCTATCTCTATCATCTCTCTCTATCATCTCTATCTCTATCATCTCTAATTCTTTCTCTATTATCTCTATCTCTTTCTCTATCATCTCTATCTCTATCATCTCTATCTCTTTCTCTATCATCTCTATCTCTTTCTCTATCATCTCTATCATTTCTATCTTTCTCTTTCATCTCTATCTCTATCATCTCTTTATCATCTCTATCTCTATCATCTCTATCTTCTCTATCACTATCATCTCTATCATGTCTTTCTCTATCATCTCTATCTCTATCATGTCTTTCTCTATCATCTCTATCTCTATCAACTCTATCTCTTTCTCCATCATCTCTTTCTCTCTCTCTATCTCTATCATCTCTATCTCTTTCTCTATCATCTCTATCTCTTTCTCTATCATCTCTATCTCTTTCTCTATCATCTCTATCTCTATCATCTCTTTCTCTATCATCTCTATCATCTCTATCTCTTTCTCTATCATCTCTATCTCTATCATCTCTATCTCTTTCTCTATCATCTATCTCTATCATCTCTATCTCTTTCTCTATCATCTCTATCTCTTTCTCTATCATCTCTATCTCTATCATTTCTATCTTTATCATCTCTCTCTCTATCATCTCTATCTCTATTATCTCTTTCTCTATCATCTCTATCTCTATTATCGCTATCTTTATCATCTCCATCTCTATCATCTCTATCTCTATCATCTCTATTTCTTTCATCTCTATCATCTATCTCTTTCATCTCTATCTCTTTCTCTATCATCTCTATCATCTCTAATTCTATCATCTCTATCTATCTCTTTCATCTCTATCTCTTTATCATCTCTATCTCTTTCTCTATCATCTCTATCTCTTTCTCTATTATTTCTATCTTTTTCATCTCTATCTCTTTCTCTTTCATCTCTATCTCTATCATCTCTATCTTTATCATCTCTATCTCTATCATCTCTATCTCTTACTCTATCATCTCTATCTTCTCTATCACTATCATCTCTATCATGTCTTTCTCTATCATCTCTATCTCTTTTTCTATCATCTCTATCTCTTTCTCTATCATCTCTCTCTCTATCTCTATCATCTCTTTCTCTATAATCTCTATCTCTTTCCCTATCATCTCTATCTCTATCATCTCTATCTCTATTATTTCTATCTCTTTCATCTCTATCTCGATCATCTCTATCTCTATCATCTCTCTTTCATCTCTATCTCTATCATCTCTATCTCTATCATCTTTCTCTATCATCTCTATCTCTATCATCTCTATCATCTCTTTCTCTATCATCTTTCTCTATCATCTCTATCTCTATCATCTCTATCTCTATATCTTTCTCTATCATCTCTATCTCTATCATCTCTATCTCTTTCTCTATCATCTCTATCTCTATCATCTTTCTCTATCATCTCTTTCTCTATCATCTCTATCTCTATATCTTTCTCTATCATCTCTATCTCTATCATCTTTATCATCTCTTTCTCTATCATCTTTCTCTACCATCTTTATCTCTATCATCTCTATCTCTATATCTTTCTCTATCATCTCTATCTCTATCATCTCTATCTCTTTCTCTATCATCTCTATCATCTTTCTCTATCATCTCTATCTCTATCATCTCTATCATCTCTTTCTCTATCATCTTTCTCTATCATCTCTATCTCTATATCTTTCTCTATCATCTCTATCTCTATCATCTCTATCTCTTTCTCTATCATCTCTATCTCTATCATCTCTATCATCTCTTTCTCTATCATCTCTATCTCTTTCTCTTTCATCTCTATCATCTCTATCTTTATCATCTCTATCATCTCTATCTTACTCTATCATCTCTATCACTATCATCTCTATCATGTCTTTCTCTATCATCTCTATCTCTATCATCTCTATCATGTCTTTCTCTATCATCTCTATCTCTATCATCTCTATCTCTATCATTTCTATCTCTTTCTCTTTCATCTCTATCTCTATCAACTCTATCTCTTTCTCCATCATCTCTATCTCTATCATCTCTATCATCTCTTTCTCTATCATCTCTATCATCTCTTTCTCTATCATCTCTATCTCTTTCACTATCATCTCTATCTCTTTCTCTATCATCTCTATCTCTATCATCTCTTTCTCTATCATCTCTCTTTCTCTATCATCTCTATCTCTATCATCTCTATCTCTTTCTCTATCATCTCTATCATTTCTCTTTCTCGATCACCTCTCTCTATCATCTCTATTATCTTTATCATCTCTATCTATAATCTCTATCTCTATCATCTCTTTCTCTATCATTTCTAACTCTTTCTCTATCATCTCTATCTCTCTCTATCATCTCTATCTCTCTATCATCTCTATCATCTCTGTCTCTATCATCTCTATCTCTCTCTTTCTCTATCATCTCTTTCTCTATCATCTCTATCTCTTTCTCTATCATCTCTTTCTCTATCATCTCTATCTCTATCATCTCTATCTCTTTCTCTATTATCTCTATCACTATCTTCTCTATCTCTATTATTTCTATCTCTTTCTCTATCATCTCTATCTTTCTCTATCATCTCTTTCTCTATCATCTCTTTCTCTATCTCTTTCTCTATCATCTCTATCTCTATCATCTCTATCATCTTTCTCTATCATCTCTTTCTCTATCATCTTTCTCTCTCTTTCTCTATCATCTCTATCTCTATCATTTCTGTCTTTCTCTATCTCTATAATCTCTATCTCTTTCTCTATCATCTCTATCATCTCTATCTCTATCATCTCTTTCTCTATCATCTTTCTCTCTCTTTCTCTGTCATCTCTATCTCTTTCTCTATCATCTCTCTCTATCTCTATCATCTCTATCTCTATATCTTTCTCTATCATCTCTATCTTTATCATCTCTATCTCTTTCTCTATCATCTCTTTCTCTATCATCTCTATCTTTCTCTATCATCTCTATCATTTCTATCTTTCTCTTTCATCTCTATCTCTATCATCTCTATCTTTATCATCTCTATAATCTCTATCTTACTCTATCATCTCTATCACTATCATCTCTATCATGTCTTTCTCTATCATCTCTATCTCTTTCTCTATCTCTATCTCTATCATCTCTATCTCTATCATTTCTATCTCTTTCTCTTTCATCTCTATCAACTCTATCTCTTTCTCCATCATCTCTATCTCTATCATCTCTATCTCTATCATCTCTTTATCTATCATCTCTCTTTCTCTATCATCTCTATCTCTTTCTCTATCATCTCTATCTTTCTCTATCATCTCTATCTCTATCATCTCTCTATCATCTCTATCTCTTTCTCTATCATCTCTATCTCTATCATCTCTATCTCTATCATCTCTTTCTCTATCATCTCTCTTTCTCTATCATCTCTATCTCTATCATCTCTATCTCTTTCTCTATCATCTCTATCATCTATCTCTTTCTCTATCATCTTTCTCTATTATCTCTCTTTCTCGATCATCTCTCTCTCTATCATCTCTATTATCTTTATCATCTCTATCTATAATCTCTATCTCTATCATCTCTTTCTCTATCATTTCTATCTCTTTCTCTATCTCTCTCTATCTCTCTCTATCATCTCTATATCTCTATCATCTCTATCTCTATCATCTCTCTCTATCATCTGTCTCTATCATCTCTATCTCTATCTCTTTCTCTATCATCTCTTTCTCTATCATCTCTATCTCTTTCTCTATCATCTCTTTCTCTATCATCTCTATCTCTATCATCTCTATCTCTTTCTCTATTATCTCTATCTCTTTCTCTTTCATCTCTATCTCGATCATCTCTCTATCTCTTTCTCTATCATCGCTATCATCTCCATCTTTCTCTATCATCTCTATCTCTATCATCTTTCTCTATCATCTCTTTCTCTATCATCTCTATCTCTATCATCTCTATCTCTATCATCTCTCTATCATCTCTTTCTCTATCTCTTTCTCTCTCTTTCTCTATCATCTCTATCTCTATCATCTCTATCTCTTTCTCTATCATCTCTTTCTCTATCATCTCTTTCTCTATCATC
This sequence comes from Ranitomeya imitator, assembly GCF_032444005.1. Lineage (NCBI taxonomy): Eukaryota > Metazoa > Chordata > Amphibia > Anura > Dendrobatidae > Ranitomeya > Ranitomeya imitator. Next base: position 46,023 of record NW_027193389.1, read on the forward strand.
TCTATCTCTATCATCTCTCTCTATCATCTTTCTCTATCATCTTTCTCTCTCTTTATCATCTCTATCATCTCTATGTCTATCATTTCTATCTTTCTCTATCTCTATAATCTCTATCTCTATCATCTTTATCTCTTTCTCTATCATCTCTATCTCTATCATCTCTTTCTCTATCATCTTTCTCTCTCTTTCTCTATCATCTCTATCTCTTTCTCTATCATCTCTCTCTATCTCTATAATCTCTATCTCTTTCTCTACCATCTCTATCTCTATCATCTCTATCAACTCTATCTCTTTCTCCATCATCTCTATCTCTTTCTCTATCATCTCTTTCTCTATCATCTCTATCTATCATCTCTATCTCTATCATCTCTTTCTATCATCTCTTTCTCTATCATCTCTATCTCTATCATCTCTATCTCTATCATCTCTTTCTCTATCATCTCTATCTATTTCTATCATCTCTATCTCTATCATCTCTATCTCTATCATCTTTCTCTATCATCTCTATCTCTATCATCTCTCTCTATCATCTCTTTCTCTATCATCTCTTTCTCTATCATCTCTATCTCTATCATCTCCATCTCTATCATCTCTATCATTTCTATCTCTATCTCTATCATCTCTATCTCTTTCTCTATCATCTCTATCTCTATCATCTGTCTCTCTATCATCTTTCTCTCTCTTTCTCTATCATTTCTATCATCTCTATCTCTTTCTCTATCATCTCCATCTCTTTCTCTATCATCTCTCTCTATCTCTATCATCTCTTTCTCTATAATCTCTCTCTTTTTCTATCATCTCTATCATCTCTATCTCTATTATTTCTATCTCGATCATCTCTATCATCTCTCTTTCATCTCTATCTCTATCATCTCTATCTCTTTCTCTATCATCTCTATCTCTATCATCTCTTTCTCTATCATATCTATCTCTATCATCTCTATCATCTCTTTCTCTATCATCTCTATCTCTATCATCTCTATCGTCTCTATCATCTCTATCACCTCTATCTCTTTCTCTATCATCTCTATCTCTTACTCTATCATGTCTATCTTCTCTATCACTATCATCTCTATCATGTCTTTCTCTATCATCTCTATATCTATTATCTCTATCATCTCTATCTCTTTCTCTATCATCTCTCTCTCAATCATCTCTTTCTCTATAATCTCTATCTCTTTCCCTATCATCTCTATCTCTATCATCTCTATCTCTATCATCTCTATCTCTATTATTTCTATCTCTTTCATCTCTATCTCTATCATCTCTCTTTCATCTCTATCTCTATCATCTCTATCATCTCTATCATCTCTTTCTCTATCATCTCTATCTCTATCATCTCTTTCTCTATCATCTCTTTCTCTCTTTCTCTATCGTCTCTATATCTATCATCTCTATCTCTATCATCTCTATCTCTTTCTCTATCATCTCTATCTCTATCATCTCTCTCTATCATCTCTTTCTCTATCATCTCTATCTCTATCATCTCTATCTCTATCATCTCTTTCTCTATCATCTCTATCATCTCTATCATCTCTATCATCTCTATCTCTATCATCTCTATCTCTATCATCACTTTCTCTATCATCTCTCTATCATCTCTTTCTCTATCATCTCTTTCTCTCTCTTTCTCTATCATCTCTATCACTATCATCTCCATCTCTATCATCTCTATCATTTCTATCTCTATCTCTATCATCTCTATCTCTTTCTCTATCATCTCTATCTCTATCATCTTTCTCTCTCTTTCTCTATCATCTCTATTTTTATCATCTCTATCTCTTTCTCTATCATCTCCATCTCTTTCTCTATCATCTCTCTCTATCTCTATCATCTCTTTCTCTATAATCTCTCTTTTTCTATCATCTCTATCTCTATCATCTCTATCTCTATTATTTCTATCTCGATCATCTCTATCATCTCTCTTTCATCTCTATCTCTATCATCTCTATCTCTTTCTCTATCATCTCTATCTCTATCATCTCTTTCTCTATCATATCTATCTCTATCATCTCTATCATCTTTCTCTATCATCTCTATCTCTATCATCTCTATCGTCTCTATCATCTCTATCACCTCTATCTCTTTCTCTATCATCTCTATCTCTTACTCTATCATGTCTATCTTCTCTATCACTATCATCTCTATCATGTCTTTATCATCTCTATATCTATTATCTCTATCATCTCTATCTCTTTCTCTATCATCTCTCTCTCTATCATCTCTTTCTCTATAATCTCTATCTCTTTCCCTATCATCTCTATCTCTATCATCTCTATCTCTATCATCTCTATCTCTATTATTTCTATCTCTTTCATCTCTATCTCTATCATCTCTCTTTCATCTCTATCTCTATCTCTATCATCTCTTTCTCTATCATCTCTATCTCTATCATCTCTTTCTCTATCATCTCTTTCTCTCTTTCTCTATCGTCTCTATATCTATCATCTCTATCTCTATCATCTCTATCTCTTTCTCTATCATCTCTATCTTTCTCTATCATCTCTATCATTTCTATCTTTCTTTCATCTCTTTATCATCTCTATCATCTCTATCTTCTCTATCACTATCATCTCTATCATGTCTTTCTCTATCATCTCTATCTCTATCTCTTTCTTTATCATCTTTATCATCTCTCTATCATCTCTATCTCTATCATCTCTATCTCTATCATCTCTTTCTCTATCATCTCTCTTTCTCTATCATCTCTATCTCTTTCTCTATCATCTCTATCTCTATCATCTCTTTATCATCTCTATCTCTAGCATCTCTATCTTCTCTATCACTATCATCTCTATCATGTTTTTCTCTATCATCTCTTTCTCTATTATGTCTTTCTCTATCATCTCTATCAACTCTATCTCTTTCTCCATCATCTCTTTCTCTTTCTCTATCTCTATCATCTCTATCTCTTTCTCTATCATCTCTATCTCTTTCTCTATCATCTCTATCTCTTTCTCTATCATCTCTATCTCTATCATCTCTTTCTCTATCATCTCTATCTCTTTCTCTATCATCTCTATCTCTTTCTCTATCATCTCTATCTCTATCATCTCTATCTCTTTCTCTATCATCTATCTCTATCATCTCTATCTCTTTCTCTATCATCTCTATCTCTATTATTTCTATCTTTATCATCTCTCTCTCTATCATCTCTATCTCTATTTAATCTCTTTCTCTCTCTATCATCTCTATCTCTATCATCGCTATCTTTGTCATCTCCATCTCTATCATCTCTATCTCTATCATCTCTATTTCTTTCATCTCTATCTCTATCATCTATCTCTTTCATCTCTATCATCTCTATCATCTCTAATTCTATCATCTCTATCTCTCTCTTTCATCTCTATCTCTTTATCATCTCTATCTCTTTCTCTATCATCTCTCTTTCTCTATCATTTCTATCTTTTTCATCTCTATCTCTTTCTCTTTCATCTCTATCTCTATCATCTCTATCTCTTACTCTATCATCTCTATCTTCTCTATCACTATCATCTCTATCATGTCTTTCTCTATCATCTCTATCTCTATCATCTCTATCTCTTTCTCTATCATCTCTCTCTCTATCTCTATCATCTCTTTCTCTATAATCTCTATCTCTTTCCCTATCATCTCTATCTCTATTATTTCTATCTCTTTCATCTCTATCTCGATCATCTCTATCTCTATCATCTCTCTTTCATCTCTATCTCTATCATCTCTATCATCTTTCTCTATCATCTCTATCTCTATCATCTCTATCTCTATATCTTTCTCTATCATCTCTATCTCTATCATCTCTATCTTTCTCTATCATCTCTATCTCTATCATCTTTCTCTATCATCTCTTTCTCTATCATCTCTATCTCTATATCTTTCTCTATCATCTCTATCTTTCTCTATCATCTCTTTCTCTATCATCTCTATCTCTTTCTCTTTCATCTCTATCTCTATCATCTCTCTTTATCATCTCTATCATCTCTATCTTACTCTATCATCTCTATCACTATCATCTCTATCATGTCTTTCTCTATCATCTCTATCTCTATCATCTCTATCATGTCTTTCTCTATCATCTCTATCTCTATCATCTCTATCTCTATCATTTCTATCTCTTTCTCTTTCATCTCTATCTCTATCAACTCTATCTCTTTCTCCATCATCTCTATCTCTATCATCTCTATCATCTCTTTCTCTATCATCTCTATCATCTCTTTCTCTATCATCTCTATCTCTTTCTCTATCATCTCTATCTCTATCATCTCTTTCTCTATCATCTCTATCTCTATCATCTCTATCTCTTTCTCTATCATCTCTATCTCTCTTTCTCGATCATCTCTCTCTATCATCTCTATTATCTTTATCATCTCTATCTATAATCTCTATCTCTATCATCTCTTTCTCTATCATTTCTAACTCTTTCTCTATCATCTCTATCTCTCTCTATCATCTCTAACATCTCAGTCTCTATCATCTCTATCTCTCTCTTTCTCTATCATCTCTTTCTCTATCATCTCTATCTCTTTCTCTATCATCTCTTTCTCTATCATCTCTATCTCGATCATCTCTATCTCTTTCTCTATTATCTCTATCTCTATCTTCTCTATCTCTATTATTTCTATCTCTTTCTCTATCATCTCTATCTCTATCATCTCTTTCTCTCTCTTTCTCTATCATCTCTATCATCTTTCTCTATCATCTCTTTCTCTATCATCTTTCTCTCTTTCTCTATCATCTCTTTCTCTATCATCTTTCTCTCTTTCTCTATCATCTCTATCATCTCTTTCTCTATCATCTTTCTCTCTCTTTCTCTATCATCTCTATCTCTATCATCTCTCTCTATCTCTATAATCTCTATCTCTTTCTCTATCATCTCTATCTCTATCATCTCTATCAACTCTATCTCTTTCTGCATCATCTCTATCTCTTTCTCTATCATCTCTTTCTCTATCATCTCTATCTCTTTCTCTATCATCTCTATCTCCATCATCTCTCTCTATCATCTCTTTCTCTATCATCTTTCTCTCTCTTTCTCTATCATCTCTATCTCTATCATCTCTATCTCTATCATCTCTATCTCTATCATCTCTTTCTCTATCATCTCTATCTCTATTTCTATCATCTCTATCTCTATCATCTCTCTCTATCATCTCTTTCTCTATCATCTCTTTCTCTATCATCTCTATCTCTATCATCTCCATCTCTATCATCTCCATCTCTATCATCTCTATCATCTCTTTCTCTATCACCTCTATCTCTATCATCTGTCTCTCTATCATCTTTCTCTCTCTTTCTCTATCATCTCTATTTCTATCATCTCTTTCTCTATCATCTCCATCTCTTTCTCTATCATCTCTCTCTATCTCTATCATCTCTTTCTCTATCATCTCTATCTCTATTATTTCTATCTCGATCATCTCTATCATCTCTCTTTCATCTCTATCTCTATCATCTCTATCTCTTTCTCTATCATCTCTATCTCTATCATCTCTGTCTCTATCATCTCTATCTCTCTCTTTCTCTATCATCTCTTTCTCTATCATCTCTATCTCTATCATCTCTTTCTCTATCATCTCTATCTCTATCATCTCTCTTTCTCTATTATCTCTATCTTCTCTATCTCTATTATTTCTATCTCTTTCTCTATCATCTCTATCTTTCTCTATCATCTCTATCTCTATCATCTCTTTCTCTATCATCTCTTTCTCTATCTCTTTCTCTATCATCTCTATCTCTATCATCTCTATCATCTTTCTCTATCATCTCTTTCTCTATCATCTTTCTCTCTCTTTCTCTATCATCTCTATCTCTATCATTTCTATCTTTCTCTATCTCTATCTCTTTCTCTATCATTTCTATCATCTCTATCTCTATCATCTCTTTCTCTATCATCTCTATCATCTCTAACTATTTCTATCATCTCTATCTCTATCATCTCTATCTCTATCATCTCTTTCTCTACCATCTCAATCTCTATCATCTCTCTCTATCATCTCTTTCTCTATCATCTCTTTCTCTCTCTTTCTCTATCATCTCTATCTCTATCATCTCCATCTCTATCATCTCTATCATTTCTATCTCTATCTCTATCATCTCTATCTCTTTCTCTATCATCTCTATCTCTATCATCTGTCTCTCTATCATCTTTCTCTCTCTTTCTCTATCATCTCTATTTCTATCATCTCTATCTCTTTCTCTATCATCTCCATCTCTTTCTCTATCATCTCTCTATCTCTATCATCTCTTTCTCTATAATCTCTCTCTTTCTCTATCATCTCTATCTCTATTATTTCTATCTCTATCATCTCTCTTTCATCTCTATCTCTATCATCTCTATCTCTTTCTCTATCATCTCTATCTCTATCATCTCTATCTTTATCATCTCTATAATCTCTATCTTACTCTATCATCTCTATCACTATCATCTCTATCATGTCTTTCTCTATCATCTCTATCTCTTTCTCTATCTCTATCTCTATCATCTCTATCTCTATCATTTCTATCTCTTTCTCTTTCATCTCTATCAACTCTATCTCTTTCTCCATCATCTCTATCTCTATCATCTCTATCTCTATCATCTCTTTATCTATCATCTCTCTTTCTCTATCATCTCTATCTCTTTCTCTATCATCTCTATCTTTCTCTATCATCTCTATCTCTATCATCTCTCTATCATCTCTATCTCTTTCTCTATCATCTCTATCTCTATCATCTCTATCTCTATCATCTCTTTCTCTATCATATCTCTTTCTCTATCATCTCTATCTCTATCATCTCTATCTCTTTCTCTATCATCTCTATCATCTATCTCTTTCTCTATCATCTTTCTCTATTATCTCTCTTTCTCGATCATCTCTCTCTCTATCATCTCTATTATCTTTATCATCTCTATCTATAATCTCTATCTCTATCATCTCTTTCTCTATCATTTCTATCTCTTTCTCTATCTCTCTCTATCTCTCTCTATCATCTCTATATCTCTATCATCTCTATCTCTATCATCTCTTTCTCTATCATATCTCTTTCTCTATCATCTCTATCTCTATCATCTCTATCTCTTTCTCTATCATCTCTATCATCTATCTCTTTCTCTATCATCTTTCTCTATTATCTCTCTTTCTCGATCATCTCTCTCTCTATCATCTCTATTATCTTTATCATCTCTATCTATAATCTCTATCTCTATCTTCTCTATCTCTATTATTTCTATCTCTTTCTCTATCATCTCTATCTCTATCATCTCTTTCTCTCTCTTTCTCTATCATCTCTATCATCTTTCTCTATCATCTCTTTCTCTATCATCTTTCTCTCTTTCTCTATCATCTCTTTCTCTATCATCTTTCTCTCTTTCTCTATCATCTCTATCATCTCTTTCTCTATCATCTTTCTCTCTTTCTCTATCATCTCTATCTCTATCATCTCTCTCTATCTCTATAATCTCTATCTCTTTCTCTATCATCTCTATCTCTATCATCTCTATCAACTCTATCTCTTTCTGCATCATCTCTATCTCTTTCTCTATCATCTCTTTCTCTATCATCTCTATCTCTTTCTCTATCATCTCTATCTCCATCATCTCTCTCTATCATCTCTTTCTCTATCATCTTTCTCTCTCTTTCTCTATCATCTCTATCTCTATCATCTCTATCTCTATCATCTCTATCTCTATCATCTCTTTCTCTATCATCTCTATCTCTATTTCTATCATCTCTATCTCTATCATCTCTCTCTATCATCTCTTTCTCTATCATCTCTTTCTCTATCATCTCTATCTCTATCATCTCCATCTCTATCATCTCCATCTCTATCATCTCTATCATCTCTTTCTCTATCACCTCTATCTCTATCATCTGTCTCTCTATCATCTTTCTCTCTCTTTCTCTATCATCTCTATTTCTATCATCTCTTTCTCTATCATCTCCATCTCTTTCTCTATCATCTCTCTCTATCTCTATCATCTCTTTCTCTATCATCTCTATCTCTATTATTTCTATCTCGATCATCTCTATCATCTCTCTTTCATCTCTATCTCTATCATCTCTATCTCTTTCTCTATCATCTCTATCTCTATCATCTCTGTCTCTATCATCTCTATCTCTCTCTTTCTCTATCATCTCTTTCTCTATCATCTCTATCTCTATCATCTCTTTCTCTATCATCTCTATCTCTATCATCTCTCTTTCTCTATTATCTCTATCTTCTCTATCTCTATTATTTCTATCTCTTTCTCTATCATCTCTATCTTTCTCTATCATCTCTATCTCTATCATCTCTTTCTCTATCATCTCTTTCTCTATCTCTTTCTCTATCATCTCTATCTCTATCATCTCTATCATCTTTCTCTATCATCTCTTTCTCTATCATCTTTCTCTCTCTTTCTCTATCATCTCTATCTCTATCATTTCTATCTTTCTCTATCTCTATCTCTTTCTCTATCATTTCTATCATCTCTATCTCTATCATCTCTTTCTCTATCATCTCTATCATCTCTATCATCTCTCTCTATCATCTGTCTCTATCATCTCTATCTCTTTCTCTTTCTCTATCATCTCTTTCTCTATCATCTCTATCTCTTTCTCTATCATCTCTTTCTCTATCATCTCTATCTCTATCATCTCTATCTCTTTCTCTATTATTTCTATCTTTTTCATCTCTATCTCTTTCTCTTTCATCTCTATCTCTATCATCTCTATCTTTATCATCTCTATCTCTATCATCTCTATCTCTTACTCTATCATCTCTATCTTCTCTATCACTATCATCTCTATCATGTCTTTCTCTATCATCTCTATCTCTTTTTCTATCATCTCTATCTCTTTCTCTATCATCTCTCTCTCTATCTCTATCATCTCTTTCTCTATAATCTCTCTCTTTCTCTATCATCTCTATCTCTATTATTTCTATCTCTATCATCTCTCTTTCATCTCTATCTCTATCATCTCTATCTCTTTCTCTATCATCTCTATCTCTTTCATCTCTATCTCTATCATCTCTATCTTTATCATCTCTATCTTACTCTATCATCTCTATCACTATCATCTCTATCATGTCTTTCTCTATCATCTCTATCTCTTTCTCTATCTCTATCTCTATCATCTCTATCTCTATCATTTCTATCTCTTTCTCTTTCATCTCTATCAACTCTATCTCTTTCTCCATCATCTCTATCTCTATCATCTCTATCTCTATCATCTCTTTATCTATCATCTCTCTTTCTCTATCATCTCTATCTCTTTCTCTATCATCTCTATCTTTCTCTATCATCTCTATCTCTATCATCTCTCTATCATCTCTATCTCTTTCTCTATCATCTCTATCTCTATCATCTCTATCTCTATCATCTCTTTCTCTATCATATCTCTTTCTCTATCATCTCTATCTCTATCATCTCTATCTCTTTCTCTATCATCTCTATCATCTATCTCTTTCTCTATCATCTTTCTCTATTATCTCTCTTTCTCGATCATCTCTCTCTCTATCATCTCTATTATCTTTATCATCTCTATCTATAATCTCTATCTCTATCATCTCTTTCTCTATCATTTCTATCTCTTTCTCTATCTCTCTCTATCTCTCTCTATCATCTCTATATCTCTATCATCTCTATCTCTATCATCTCTCTCTATCATCTGTCTCTATCATCTCTATCTCTATCTCTTTCTCTATCATCTCTTTCTCTATCATCTCTATCTCTTTCTCTATCATCTCTTTCTCTATCATCTCTATCTCGATCATCTCTCTATCTCTTTCTCTATCATCGCTATCATCTCCATCTTTCTCTATCATCTCTATCTCTATCATCTTTCTCTATCATCTCTTTCTCTATCATCTCTATCTCTATCATCTCTCTATCATCTCTTTCTCTATCTCTTTCTCTCTCTTTCTCTATCATCTCTATCTCTATCATCTCTATCTCTTTCTCTATCATCTCTTTCTCTATCATCTCTATCTCTATCATCTCTCTCTATCATCTTTCTCTATCATCTTTCTCTCTCTTTATCATCTCTATCTCTATCATCTCTATCTCTATCATTTCTATCTTTCTCTATCTCTATAATCTCTATCTCTATCATCTTTATCTCTTTCTCTATCATCTCTATCTCTATCATCTCTTTCTCTATCATCTTTCTCTCTCTTTCTCTATCATCTCTATCTCTTTCTCTATCATCTCTCTCTATCTCTATAATCTCTATCTCTTTCTCTACCATCTCTATCTCTATCATCTCTATCAACTCTATCTCTTTCTCCATCATCTCTATCTCTTTCTCTATCATCTCTTTCTCTATCATCTCTATCTCTATCATCTCTATCTCTATCATCTCTTTCTCTATCATCTCTATCATCTCTATCTATTTCTATCATCTCTATCTCTATCATCTCTTTCTATCATCTCTTTCTCTATCATCTCTATCTCTATCATCTCTATCTCTATCATCTCTTTCTCTATCATCTCTATCTATTTCTATCATCTCTATCTCTATCATCTCTATCTCTATCATCTTTCTCTATCATCTCTATCTCTATCATCTCTCTCTATCATCTCTTTCTCTATCATCTCTTTCTCTATCATCTCTATCTCTATCATCTCCATCTCTATCATCTCTATCATTTCTATCTCTATCATCTCTATCTCTTTCTCTATCATCTCTATCTCTATCATCTGTCTCTCTATCATCTTTCTCTCTCTTTCTCTATCATTTCTATTTCTATCATCTCTATCTCTTTCTCTATCATCTCCATCTCTTTCTCTATCATCTCTCTCTATCTCTATCATCTCTTTCTCTATAATCTCTCTCTTTTTCTATCATCTCTATCATCTCTATCTCTATTATTTCTATCTCGATCATCTCTATCATCTCTCTTTCATCTCTATCTCTATCATCTCTATCTCTTTCTCTATCATCTCTATCTCTATCATCTCTTTCTCTATCATATCTATCTCTATCATCTCTATCATCTCTTTCTCTATCATCTCTATCTCTATCATCTCTATCGTCTCTATCATCTCTATCACCTCTATCTCTTTCTCTATCATCTCTATCTCTTACTCTATCATGTCTATCTTCTCTATCACTATCATCTCTATCATGTCTTTCTCTATCATCTCTATATCTATTATCTCTATCATCTCTATCTCTTTCTCTATCATCTCTCTCTCAATCATCTCTTTCTCTATAATCTCTATCTCTTTCCCTATCATCTCTATCTCTATCATCTCTATCTCTATCATCTCTATCTCTATTATTTCTATCTCTTTCATCTCTATCTCTATCATCTCTCTTTCATCTCTATCTCTATCATCTCTATCATCTCTATCATCTCTTTCTCTATCATCTCTATCTCTATCATCTCTTTCTCTATCATCTCTTTCTCTCTTTCTCTATCGTCTCTATATCTATCATCTCTATCTCTATCATCTCTATCTCTTTCTCTATCATCTCTATCTCTATCATCTCTCTCTATCATCTCTTTCTCTATCATCTCTATCTCTATCATCTCTATCTCTATCATCTCTTTCTCTATCATCTCTATCATCTCTATCATCTCTATCATCTCTATCTCTATCATCTCTATCTCTATCATCACTTTCTCTATCATCTCTCTATCATCTCTTTCTCTATCATCTCTTTCTCTCTCTTTCTCTATCATCTCTATCACTATCATCTCCATCTCTATCATCTCTATCATTTCTATCTCTATCTCTATCATCTCTATCTCTTTCTCTATCATCTCTATCTCTATCATCTTTCTCTCTCTTTCTCTATCATCTCTATTTCTATCATCTCTATCTCTTTCTCTATCATCTCCATCTTTTTCTCTATCATCTCTCTCTATCTCTATCATCTCTTTCTCTATAATCTCTCTTTTTCTATCATCTCTATCTCTATCATCTCTATCTCTATTATTTCTATCTCGATCATCTCTATCATCTCTCTTTCATCTCTATCTCTATCATCTCTATCTCTTTCTCTATCATCTCTATCTCTATCATCTCTTTCTCTATCATATCTATCTCTATCATCTCTATCATCTTTCTCTATCATCTCTATCTCTATCATCTCTATCGTCTCTATCATCTCTATCACCTCTATCTCTTTCTCTATCATCTCTATCTCTTACTCTATCATGTCTATCTTCTCTATCACTATCATCTCTATCATGTCTTTATCATCTCTATATCTATTATCTCTATCATCTCTATCTCTTTCTCTATCATCTCTCTCTCTATCATCTCTTTCTCTATAATCTCTATCTCTTTCCCTATCATCTCTATCTCTATCATCTCTATCTCTATCATCTCTATCTCTATTATTTCTATCTCTTTCATCTCTATCTCTATCATCTCTCTTTCATCTCTATCTCTATCTCTATCATCTCTTTCTCTATCATCTCTATCTCTATCATCTCTTTCTCTATCATCTCTTTCTCTCTTTCTCTATCGTCTCTATATCTATCATCTCTATCTCTATCATCTCTATCTCTTTCTCTATCATCTCTATCTTTCTCTATCATCTCTATCATTTCTATCTTTCTTTCATCTCTTTATCATCTCTATCATCTCTATCTTCTCTATCACTATCATCTCTATCATGTCTTTCTCTATCATCTCTATCTCTATCTCTTTCTCTATCATCTTTATCATCTCTCTATCATCTCTATCTCTATCATCTCTATCTCTATCATCTCTTTCTCTATCATCTCTCTTTCTCTATCATCTCTATCTCTTTCTCTATCATCTCTATCTCTATCATCTCTTTATCATCTCTATCTCTATCATCTCTATCTTCTCTATCACTATCATCTCTATCATGTTTTTCTCTATCATCTCTTTCTCTATTATGTCTTTCTCTATCATCTCTATCAACTCTATCTCTTTCTCCATCATCTCTTTCTCTTTCTCTATCTCTATCATCTCTATCTCTTACTCTATCATCTCTATCTCTTTCTCTATCATCTCTATCTCTTTCTCTATCATCTCTATCTCTATCATCTCTTTCTCTATCATCTCTATCTCTTTCTCTATCATCTCTATCTCTTTCTCTATCATCTCTATCTCTATCATCTCTATCTCTTTCTCTATCATCTATCTCTATCATCTCTATCTCTTTCTCTATCATCTCTATCTCTATTATTTCTATCTTTATCATCTCTCTCTCTATCATCTCTATCTCTATTTAATCTCTTTCTCTCTCTATCATCTCTATCTCTATCATCGCTATCTTTGTCATCTCCATCTCTATCATCTCTATCTCTATCATCTCTATTTCTTTCATCTCTATCTCTATCATCTATCTCTTTCATCTCTATCTCTTTCTCTATCATCTCTATCATCTCTAATTCTATCATCTCTATCTCTCTCTTTCATCTCTATCTCTTTATCATCTCTATCTCTTTCTCTATCATCTCTCTTTCTCTATCATTTCTATCTTTTTCATCTCTATCTCTTTCTCTTTCATCTCTATCTCTATCATCTCTATCTCTTACTCTATCATCTCTATCTTCTCTATCACTATCATCTCTATCATGTCTTTCTCTATCATCTCTATCTCTATCATCTCTATCTCTTTCTCTATCATCTCTCTCTCTATCTCTATCATCTCTTTCTCTATAATCTCTATCTCTTTCCCTATCATCTCTATCTCTATTATTTCTATCTCTTTCATCTCTATCTCGATCATCTCTATCTCTATCATCTCTCTTTTATCTCTATCTCTATCATCTTTCTCTATCATCTCTATCTCTATCATCTCTATCTCTATATCTTTCTCTATCATCTCTATCTCTATCATCTCTATCTTTCTCTATCATCTCTATCTCTATCATCTTTCTCTATCATCTCTTTCTCTATCATCTCTATCTCTATATCTTTCTCTATCATCTCTATCTTTCTCTATCATCTCTTTCTCTATCATCTCTATCTCTTTCTCTTTCATCTCTATCTCTATCATCTCTTTATCATCTCTATCATCTCTATCTTACTCTATCATCTCTATCACTATCATCTCTATCATGTCTTTCTCTATCATCTCTATCTCTATCATCTCTATCATGTCTTTCTCTATCATCTCTATCTCTATCATCTCTATCTCTATCATTTCTATCTCTTTCTCTTTCATCTCTATCTCTATCAACTCTATCTCTTTCTCCATCATCTCTATCTCTATCATCTCTATCATCTCTTTCTCTATCATCTCTATCTCTTTCTCTATCATCTCTATCTCTTTCTCTATCATCTCTATCTCTATCATCTCTTTCTCTATCATCTCTATCTCTATCATCTCTATCTCTTTCTCTATCATCTCTATCTCTCTTTCTCGATCATCTCTCTCTATCATCTCTATTATCTTTATCATCTCTATCTATAATCTCTATCTCTATCATCTCTTTCTCTATCATTTCTAACTCTTTCTCTATCATCTCTATCTCTCTCTATCATCTCTATCATCTCAGTCTCTATCATCTCTATCTCTCTCTTTCTCTATCATCTCTTTCTCTATCATCTCTATCTCTTTCTCTATCATCTCTTTCTCTATCATCTCTATCTCGATCATCTCTATCTCTTTCTCTATTATCTCTATCTCTATCTTCTCTATCTCTATTATTTCTATCTCTTTCTCTATCATCTCTATCTCTATCATCTCTTTCTCTCTCTTTCTCTATCATCTCTATCATCTTTCTCTATCATCTCTTTCTCTATCATCTTTCTCTCTTTCTCTATCATCTCTTTCTCTATCATCTTTCTCTCTTTCTCTATCATCTCTATCATCTCTTTCTCTATCATCTTTCTCTCTCTTTCTCTATCATCTCTATCTCTATCATCTCTCTCTATCTCTATAATCTCTATCTCTTTCTCTATCATCTCTATCTCTATCATCTCTATCAACTCTATCTCTTTCTGCATCATCTCTATCTCTTTCTCTATCATCTCTTTCTCTATCATCTCTATCTCTTTCTCTATCATCTCTAGCTCCATCATCTCTCTCTATCATCTCTTTCTCTATCATCTTTCTCTCTCTTTCTCTATCATCTCTATCTCTATCATCTCTATCTCTATCATCTCTATCTCTATCATCTCTTTCCCTATCATCTCTATCTCTATTTCTATCATCTCTATCTCTATCATCTCTCTCTATCATCTCTTTCTCTATCATCTCTATCTCTATCATCTCCATCTCTATCATCTCCATCTCTATCATCTCTATCATCTCTTTCTCTATCACCTCTATCTCTATCATCTGTCTCTCTATCATCTTTCTCTCTCTTTCTCTATCATCTCTATTTCTATCATCTCTTTCTCTATCATCTCCATCTCTTTCTCTATCATCTCTCTCTATCTCTATCATCTCTTTCTCTATAATCTCTCTCTTTATCATCTCTATCTCTATTATTTCTATCTCGATCATCTCTATCATCTCTCTTTCATCTCTATCTCTATCATCTCTATCTCTTTCTCTATCATCTCTATCTCTATCATCTCTGTCTCTATCATCTCTATCTCTCTCTTTCTCTATCATCTCTTTCTCTATCATCTCTATCTCTATCATCTCTTTCTCTATCATCTCTATCTCTATCATCTCTCTTTCTCTATTATCTCTATCTTCTCTATCTCTATTATTTCTATCTCTTTCTCTATCATCTCTATCTTTCTCTATCATCTCTATCTCTATCATCTCTTTCTCTATCATCTCTTTCTCTATCTCTTTCTCTATCATCTCTATCTCTATCATCTCTATCATCTTTCTCTATCATCTCTTTCTCTATCATCTTTCTCTCTCTTTCTCTATCATCTCTATCTCTATCATTTCTATCTTTCTCTATCTCTATCTCTTTCTCTATCATTTCTATCATCTCTATCTCTATCATCTCTTTCTCTATCATCTCTATCATCTCTAACTATTTCTATCATCTCTATCTCTATCATCTCTTTCTCTATCATCTCAATCTCTATCATCTCTCTCTATCATCTCTTTCTCTATCATCTCTTTCTCTCTCTTTCTCTATCATCTCTATCTCTATCATCTCCATCTCTATCATCTCTATCATTTCTATCTCTATCTCTATCATCTCTATCTCTTTCTCTATCATCTCTATCTCTATCATCTGTCTCTCTATCATCTTTCTCTCTCTTTCTCTATCATCTCTATTTCTATCATCTCTATCTCTTTCTCTATCATCTCCATCTCTTTCTCTATCATCTCTCTATCTCTATCATCTCTTTCTCTATAATCTCTCTCTTTCTCTATCATCTCTATCTCTATTATTTCTATCTCTATCATCTCTCTTTCATCTCTATCTCTATCATCTCTATCTCTTTCTCTATCATCTCTATCTCTATCATCTCTTTCTCTATCATATCTATCTCTATCATCTCTATAATCTCTTTCTCTATCATCTCTATCTCTATCATCTCTATCGTCTCTATCATCTCTATCTCTATCACCTATATCTCTTTCTCTATCATCTCTATCTTTCTCTTTCATCTCTATCTCTATCATCTCTATCTCTATCATCTCTATCTCTTACTCTATCATCTCTATCTTCTCTATCACTATCATCTCTATCATGTCTTTCTCTATCATCTCTATATCTATTATCTCTATCATCTCTCTCTATCATCTCTTTCTCTATAATCTCTATCTCTTTCCCTATCATCTCTATCTCTATCATCTCTATCTCTATTATTTCTATCTCTTTCATCTCTATCTCTATCATTTCTCTTTCATCTCTATCTCTATCATCTCTATCTCTATCATCTCTATCTCTATCATCTCTTTCTCTATCATCTCTATCTCTATCATCTCTTTCTCTTTCTCTATCATCTCTATCTCTATCATCTCTATCTCTTTCTCTATCATCTATCTCTATCATCTCTATCTCTTTCTCTATCATCTCTATCTCTTTCTCTATCATCTCTATCTCTATCATTTCTATCTTTATCATCTCTCTCTCTATCATCTCTATCTCTATTATCTCTTTCTCTATCATCTCTTTCTCTATCATCTCTATCATCTCTATCTCTATCATCTCTATCATGTCTTTCTCTATCATCTCTATCTCTATCATCTCTATCTCTATCATTTCTATCTCTTTCTCTTTCATCTCTATCTCTATCAACTCTATCTCTTTCTCCATCATCTCTATCTCTATCATCTCTATCATCTCTTTCTCTATCATCTCTATCATCTCTTTCTCTATCATCTCTATCTCTTTCTCTATCATCTCTATCTCTATCATCTCTTTCTCTATCATCTCTATCTCTATCATCTCTATCTCTTTCTCTATCATCTCTATCTCTCTTTCTCGATCATCTCTCTCTATCATCTCTATTATCTTTATCATCTCTATCTATAATCTCTATCTCTATCATCTCTTTCTCTATCATTTCTAACTCTTTCTCTATCATCTCTATCTCTCTCTATCATCTCTATCATCTCAGTCTCTATCATCTCTATCTCTCTCTTTCTCTATCATCTCTTTCTCTATCATCTCTATCTCTTTCTCTATCATCTCTTTCTCTATCATCTCTATCTCGATCATCTCGATCTCTTTCTCTATTATCTCTATCTCTATCTTCTCTATTATTTCTATCTCTTTCTCTATCATCTCTATCTCTATCATCTCTTTCTCTCTCTTTCTCTATCATCTCTATCATCTTTCTCTATCATCTCTTTCTCTATCATCTTTCTCTCTTTCTCTATCATCTCTTTCTCTATCATCTTTCTCTCTTTCTCTATCATCTCTATCATCTCTTTCTCTATCATCTTTCTCTCTCTTTCTCTATCATCTCTATCTCTATCATCTCTCTCTATCTCTATAATCTCTATCTCTTTCTCTATCATCTCTATCAACTCTATCTCTTTCTGCATCATCTCTATCTCTTTCTCTATCATCTCTTTCTCTATCATCTCTATCTCTTTCTCTATCATCTCTATCTCCATCATCTCTTTCTCTATCATCTTTCTCTCTCTTTCTCTATCATCTCTATCTCTATCATCTCTATCTCTATCATCTCTATCTCTATCATCTCTTTCTCTATCATCTCTATCTCTATTTCTATCATCTCTATCTCTATCATCTCTCTCTATCATCTCTTTCTCTATCATCTCTTTCTCTATCATCTCTATCTCTATCATCTCCATCTCTATCATCTCCATCTCTATCATCTCTATCATCTCTTTCTCTATCACCTCTATCTCTATCATCTGTCTCTCTATCATCTTTCTCTCTCTTTCTCTATCATCTCTATTTCTATCATCTCTTTCTCTATCATCTCCATCTCTTTCTCTATCATCTCTCTCTATCTCTATCATCTCTTTCTCTATCATCTCTATCTCTATTATTTCTATCTCGATCATCTCTATCATCTCTCTTTCATCTCTATCTCTATCATCTCTATCTCTTTCTCTATCATCTCTATCTCTATCATCTCTGTCTCTATCATCTCTATCTATCTCTTTCTCTATCATCTCTTTCTCTATCATCTCTATCTCTATCATCTCTTTCTCTATCATCTCTATCTCTATCATCTCTCTTTCTCTATTATCTCTATCTTCTCTATCTCTATTATTTCTATCTCTTTCTCTATCATCTCTATCTTTCTCTATCATCTCTATCTCTATCATCTCTTTCTCTATCATCTCTTTCTCTATCTCTTTCTCTATCATCTCCATCTCTATCATCTCTATCATCTTTCTCTATCATCTCTTTCTCTATCATCTTTCTCTCTCTTTCTCTATCATCTCTATCTCTATCATTTCTATCTTTCTCTATCTCTATCTCTTTCTCTATCATTTCTATCATCTCTATCTCTATCATCTCTTTCTCTATCATCTCTATCATCTCTAACTATTTCTATCATCTCTATCTCTATCATCTCTATCTCTATCATCTCTTTCTCTATCATCTCAATCTCTATCATCTCTCTCTATCATCTCTTTCTCTATCATCTCTTTCTCTCTCTTTCTCTATCATCTCTATCTCTATCATCTCCATCTCTATCATCTCTATCATTTCTATCTCTATCTCTATCATCTCTATCTCTTTCTCTATCATCTCTATCTCTATCATCTGTCTCTCTATCATCTTTCTCTCTCTTTCTCTATCATCTCTATTTCTATCATCTCTATCTCTTTCTCTATCATCTCCATCTCTTTCTCTATCATCTCTCTATCTCTATCATCTCTTTCTCTATAATCTCTCTCTTTCTCTATCATCTCTATCTCTATTATTTCTATCTCTATCATCTCTCTTTCATCTCTATCTCTATCATCTCTATCTCTTTCTCTATCATCTCTATCTCTATCATCTCTATCTTTATCATCTCTATAATCTCTATCTTACTCTATCATCTCTATCACTATCATCTCTATCATGTCTTTCTCTATCATCTCTATCTCTTTCTCTATCTCTATCTCTATCATCTCTATCTCTATCATTTCTATCTCTTTCTCTTTCATCTCTATCAACTCTATCTCTTTCTCCATCATCTCTATCTCTATCATCTCTATCTCTATCATCTCTTTATCTATCATCTCTCTTTCTCTATCATCTCTATCTCTTTCTCTATCATCTCTATCTTTCTCTATCATCTCTATCTCTATCATCTCTCTATCATCTCTATCTCTTTCTCTATCATCTCTATCTCTATCATCTCTATCTCTATCATCTCTTTCTCTATCATCTCTCTTTCTCTATCATCTCTATCTCTATCATCTCTATCTCTTTCTCTATCATCTATCTCTTTCTCTATCATCTTTCTCTATTATCTCTCTTTCTCGATCATCTCTCTCTCTATCATCTCTATTATCTTTATCATCTCTATCTATAATCTCTATCTCTATCATCTCTTTCTCTATCATTTCTATCTCTTTCTCTATCTCTCTCTATCTCTCTCTATCATCTCTATATCTCTATCATCTCTATCTCTATCATCTCTCTCTATCATCTGTCTCTATCATCTCTATCTCTATCTCTTTCTCTATCATCTCTTTCTCTATCATCTCTATCTCTTTCTCTATCATCTCTTTCTCTATCATCTCTATCTCTATCATCTCTATCTCTTTCTCTATTATCTCTATCTCTTTCATCTCTATCTCGATCATCTCTCTATCTCTTTCTCTATCATCGCTATCATCTCCATCTTTCTCTATCATCTCTATCTCTATCATCTTTCTCTATCATCTCTTTCTCTATCATCTCTATCTCTATCATCTCTATCTCTATCATCTCTCTATCATCTCTTTCTCTATCTCTTTCTCTCTCTTTCTCTATCATCTCTATCTCTTTCTCTATCATCTCTTTCTCTATCATCTCTTTCTCTATCATCTCTATCTCTATCATATCTCTCTATCATCTTTCTCTATCATCTTTCTCTCTCTTTATCATCTCTATCTCTATCATCTCTATCTCTATCATTTCTATCTTTCTCTATCTCTATAATCTCTATCTCTATCATCTTTATCTCTTTCTCTATCATCTCTATCTCTATCATCTCTTTCTCTATCATCTTTCTCTCTCTTTCTCTATCATCTCTATCTCTTTCTCTATCATCTCTCTCTATCTCTATAATCTCTATCTCTTTCTCTACCATCTCTATCTCTATCATCTCTATCAACTCTATCTCTTTCTCCATCATCTCTATCTCTTTCTCTATCATCTCTTTCTCTATCATCTCTATCTCTATCATCTCTATCTCTATCATCTCTTTCTCTATCATCTCTATCATCTCTATCTATTTCTATCATCTCTATCTCTATCATCTCTTTCTATCATCTCTTTCTCTATCATCTCTATCTCTATCATCTCTATCTCTATCATCTCTTTCTCTATCATCTCTATCTATTTCTATCATCTCTATCTCTATCATCTCTATCTCTATCATCTTTCTCTATCATCTCTATCTCTATCATCTCTCTCTATCATCTCTTTCTCTATCATCTCTTTCTCTATCATCTCTATCTCTATCATCTCCATCTCTATCATCTCTATCATTTCTATCTCTATCATCTCTATCTCTTTCTCTATCATCTCTATCTCTATCATCTGTCTCTCTATCATCTTTCTCTCTCTTTCTCTATCATTTCTATTTCTATCATCTCTATCTCTTTCTCTATCATCTCCATCTCTTTCTCTATCATCTCTCTCTATCTCTATCATCTCTTTCTCTATAATCTCTCTCTTTTTCTATCATCTCTATCATCTCTATCTCGATCATCTCTATCATCTCTCTTTCATCTCTATCTCTATCATCTCTATCTCTTTCTCTATCATCTCTATCTCTATCATCTCTTTCTCTATCATATCTATCTCTATCATCTCTATCATCTCTTTCTCTATCATCTCTATCTCTATCATCTCTATCGTCTCTATCATCTCTATCACCTCTATCTCTTTCTCTATCATCTCTATCTCTTACTCTATCATGTCTATCTTCTCTATCACTATCATCTCTATCATGTCTTTCTCTATCATCTCTATATCTATTATCTCTATCATCTCTATCTCTTTCTCTATCATCTCTCTCTCAATCATCTCTTTCTCTATAATCTCTATCTCTTTCCCTATCATCTCTATCTCTATCATCTCTATCTCTATCATCTCTATCTCTATTATTTCTATCTCTTTCATCTCTATCTCTATCATCTCTCTTTCATCTCTATCTCTATCATCTCTATCATCTCTATCATCTCTTTCTCTATCATCTCTATCTCTATCATCTCTTTCTCTATCATCTCTTTCTCTATCGTCTCTATATCTATCATCTCTATCTCTATCATCTCTATCTCTTTCTCTATCATCTCTATCTCTATCATCTCTCTCTATCATCTCTTTCTCTATCATCTCTATCTCTATCATCTCTATCTCTATCATCTCTTTCTCTATCATCTCTATCATCTCTATCATCTCTATCTCTATCATCTCTATCTCTATCATCACTTTCTCTATCATCTCTCTATCATCTCTTTCTCTATCATCTCTTTCTCTCTCTTTCTCTATCATCTCTATCACTATCATCTCCATCTCTATCATCTCTATCATTTCTATCTCTATCTCTATCATCTCTATCTCTTTCTCTATCATCTCTATCTCTATCATCTTTCTCTCTCTTTCTCTATCATCTCTATTTCTATCATCTCTATCTCTTTCTCTATCATCTCCATCTCTTTCTCTATCATCTCTCTCTATCTCTATCATCTCTTTCTCTATAATCTCTCTTTTTCTATCATCTCTATCTCTATCATCTCTATCTCTATTATTTCTATCTCGATCATCTCTATCATCTCTCTTTCATCTCTATCTCTATCATCTCTATCTCTTTCTCTATCATCTCTATCTCTATCATCTCTTTCTCTATCATATCTATCTCTATCATCTCTATCATCTTTCTCTATCATCTCTATCTCTATCATCTCTATCGTCTCTATCATCTCTATCACCTCTATCTCTTTCTCTATCATCTCTATCTCTTACTCTATCATGTCTATCTTCTCTATCACTATCATCTCTATCATGTCTTTATCATCTCTATATCTATTATCTCTATCATCTCTATCTCTTTCTCTATCATCTCTCTCTCTATCATCTCTTTCTCTATAATCTCTATCTCTTTCCCTATCATCTCTATCTCTATCATCTCTATCTCTATCATCTCTATCTCTATTATTTCTATCTCTTTCATCTCTATCTCTATCATCTCTCTTTCATCTCTATCTCTATCTCTATCATCTCTTTCTCTATCATCTCTATCTCTATCATCTCTTTCTCTATCATCTCTTTCTCTCTTTCTCTATCGTCTCTATATCTATCATCTCTATCTTTATCATCTCTATCTCTTTCTCTATCATCTCTATCTTTCTCTATCATCTCTATCATTTCTATCTTTCTTTCATCTCTTTATCATCTCTATCATCTCTATCTTCTCTATCACTATCATCTCTATCATGTCTTTCTCTATCATCTCTATCTCTATCTCTTTCTCTATCATCTTTATCATCTCTCTATCATCTCTATCTCTATCATCTCTATCTCTATCATCTCTTTCTCTATCATCTCTCTTTCTCTATCATCTCTATCTCTTTCTCTATCATCTCTATCTCTTTCTCTATCATCTCTATCATTTCTATCTTTCTCTTTCATCTCTATCTCTATCATCTCTTTATCATCTCTATCTCTATCATCTCTATCTTCTCTATCACTATCATCTCTATCATGTTTTTCTCTATCATCTCTTTCTCTATTATGTCTTTCTCTATCATCTCTATCTCTTTCTCCATCATCTCTTTCTCTTTCTCTATCTCTATCATCTCTATCTCTTTCTCTATCATCTCTATCTCTTTCTCTATCATCTCTATCTCTATCATCTCTTTCTCTATCATCTCTATCTCTTTCTCTATCATCTCTATCTCTTTCTCTATCATCTCTATCTCTATCATCTCTATCTCTTTCTCTATCATCTATCTCTATCATCTCTATCTCTTTCTCTATCATCTCTATCTCTATTATTTCTATCTTTATCATCTCTCTCTCTATCATCTCTATCTCTATTTAATCTCTTTCTCTCTCTATCATCTCTATCTCTATCATCGCTATCTTTGTCATCTCCATCTCTATCATCTCTATCTCTATCATCTCTATTTCTTTCATCTCTATCATCTATCTCTTTCATCTCTATCTCTTTCTCTATCATCTCTATCATCTCTAATTCTATCATCTCTATCTCTCTCTTTCATCTCTATCTCTTTATCATCTCTATCTCTTTCTCTATCATCTCTCTTTCTCTATCATTTCTATCTTTTTCATCTCTATCTCTTTCTCTTTCATCTCTATCTCTATCATCTCTATCTCTTACTCTATCATCTCTATCTTCTCTATCACTATCATCTCTATCATGTCTTTCTCTATCATCTCTATCTCTATCATCTCTATCTCTTTCTCTATCATCTCTCTCTCTATCA
Source organism: Ranitomeya imitator (assembly GCF_032444005.1). Taxonomy (NCBI): domain Eukaryota; kingdom Metazoa; phylum Chordata; class Amphibia; order Anura; family Dendrobatidae; genus Ranitomeya; species Ranitomeya imitator. The sequence goes on from NW_027193389.1 coordinate 69,956, forward strand.
TCTCTTTCTCTATAATCTCTATCTCTTTCCCTATCATCTCTATCTCTATTATTTCTATCTCTTTCATCTCTATCTCGATCATCTCTATCTCTATCATCTCTCTTTCATCTCTATCTCTATCATCTTTCTCTATCATCTCTATCTCTATCATCTCTATCTCTATATCTTTCTCTATCATCTCTATCTCTATCATCTCTATCTTTCTCTATCATCTCTATCTCTATCATCTTTCTCTATCATCTCTTTCTCTATCATCTCTATCTCTATATCTTTCTCTATCATCTCTATCTTTCTCTATCATCTCTTTCTCTATCATCTCTATCTCTTTCTCTTTCATCTCTATCTCTATCATCTCTTTATCATCTCTATCATCTCTATCTTACTCTATCATCTCTATCACTATCATCTCTATCATGTCTTTCTCTATCATCTCTATCTCTATCATCTCTATCATGTCTTTCTCTATCATCTCTATCTCTATCATCTCTATCTCTATCATTTCTATCTCTTTCTCTTTCATCTCTATCTCTATCAACTCTATCTCTTTCTCCATCATCTCTATCTCTATCATCTCTATCATCTCTTTCTCTATCATCTCTATCTCTTTCTCTATCATCTCTATCTCTTTCTCTATCATCTCTATCTCTATCATCTCTTTCTCTATCATCTCTATCTCTATCATCTCTATCTCTTTCTCTATCATCTCTATCTCTCTTTCTCGATCATCTCTCTCTATCATCTCTATTATCTTTATCATCTCTATCTATAATCTCTATCTCTATCATCTCTTTCTCTATCATTTCTAACTCTTTCTCTATCATCTCTATCTCTCTCTATCATCTCTATCATCTCAGTCTCTATCATCTCTATCTCTCTCTTTCTCTATCATCTCTTTCTCTATCATCTCTATCTCTTTCTCTATCATCTCTTTCTCTATCATCTCTATCTCGATCATCTCTATCTCTTTCTCTATTATCTCTATCTCTATCTTCTCTATCTCTATTATTTCTATCTCTTTCTCTATCATCTCTATCTCTATCATCTCTTTCTCTCTCTTTCTCTATCATCTCTATCATCTTTCTCTATCATCTCTTTCTCTATCATCTTTCTCTCTTTCTCTATCATCTCTTTCTCTATCATCTTTCTCTCTTTCTCTATCATCTCTATCATCTCTTTCTCTATCATCTTTCTCTCTCTTTCTCTATCATCTCTATCTCTATCATCTCTCTCTATCTCTATAATCTCTATCTCTTTCTCTATCATCTCTATCTCTATCAACTCTATCTCTTTCTGCATCATCTCTATCTCTTTCTCTATCATCTCTTTCTCTATCATCTCTATCTCTTTCTCTATCATCTCTATCTCCATCATCTCTCTCTATCATCTCTTTCTCTATCATCTTTCTCTCTCTTTCTCTATCATCTCTATCTCTATCATCTCTATCTCTATCATCTATCTCTATCATCTCTATCTCTATTTCTATCATCTCTATCTCTATCATCTCTCTCTATCATCTCTTTCTCTATCATCTCTATCTCTATCATCTCCATCTCTATCATCTCCATCTCTATCATCTCTATCATCTCTTTCTCTATCACCTCTATCTCTATCATCTGTCTCTCTATCATCTTTCTCTCTCTTTCTCTATCATCTCTATTTCTATCATCTCTTTCTCTATCATCTCCATCTCTTTCTCTATCATCTCTCTCTATCTCTATCATCTCTTTCTCTATAATCTCTCTCTTTATCATCTCTATCTCTATTATTTCTATCTCGATCATCTCTATCATCTCTCTTTCATCTCTATCTCTATCATCTCTATCTCTTTCTCTATCATCTCTATCTCTATCATCTCTGTCTCTATCATCTCTATCTCTCTCTTTCTCTATCATCTCTTTCTCTATCATCTCTATCTCTATCATCTCTTTCTCTATCATCTCTATCTCTATCATCTCTCTTTCTCTATTATCTCTATCTTCTCTATCTCTATTATTTCTATCTCTTTCTCTATCATCTCTATCTTTCTCTATCATCTCTATCTCTATCATCTCTTTCTCTATCATCTCTTTCTCTATCTCTTTCTCTATCATCTCTATCTCTATCATCTCTATCATCTTTCTCTATCATCTCTTTCTCTATCATCTTTCTCTCTCTTTCTCTATCATCTCTATCTCTATCATTTCTATCTTTCTCTATCTCTTTCTCTATCATTTCTATCATCTCTATCTCTATCATCTCTTTCTCTATCATCTCTATCATCTCTAACTATTTCTATCATCTCTATCTCTATCATCTCTTTCTCTATCATCTCAATCTCTATCATCTCTCTCTATCATCTCTTTCTCTATCATCTCTTTCTCTCTCTTTCTCTATCATCTCTATCTCTATCATCTCCATCTCTATCATCTCTATCATTTCTATCTCTATCTCTATCATCTCTATCTCTTTCTCTATCATCTCTATCTCTATCATCTGTCTCTCTATCATCTTTCTCTCTCTTTCTCTATCATCTCTATTTCTATCATCTCTATCTCTTTCTCTATCATCTCCATCTCTTTCTCTATCATCTCTCTATCTCTATCATCTCTTTCTCTATAATCTCTCTCTTTCTCTATCATCTCTATCTCTATTATTTCTATCTCTATCATCTCTCTTTCATCTCTATCTCTATCATCTCTATCTCTTTCTCTATCATCTCTATCTCTATCATCTCTTTCTCTATCATATCTATCTCTATCATCTCTATCATCTCTTTCTCTATCATCTCTATCTCTATCATCTCTATCGTCTCTATCATCTCTATCTCTATCACCTATATCTCTTTCTCTATCATCTCTATCTTTCTCTTTCATCTCTATCTCTATCATCTCTATCTCTATCATCTCTATCTCTTACTCTATCATCTCTATCTTCTCTATCACTATCATCTCTATCATGTCTTTCTCTATCATCTCTATAGCTATTATCTCTATCATCTCTCTCTATCATCTCTTTCTCTATAATCTCTATCTCTTTCCCTATCATCTCTATCTCTATCATCTCTATCTCTATTATTTCTATCTCTTTCATCTCTATCTCTATCATTTCTCTTTCATCTCTATCTCTATCATCTCTATCTCTATCATCTCTATCTCTATCATCTCTTTCTCTATCATCTCTATCTCTATCATCTCTTTCTCTATCATCTCTTTCTCTTTCTCTATCATCTCTATCTCTATCATCTCTATCTCTTTCTCTATCATCTATCTCTATCATCTCTATCTCTTTCTCTATCATCTCTATCTCTTTCTCTATCATCTCTATCTCTATCATTTCTATCTTTATCATCTCTCTCTCTATCATCTCTATCTCTATTATCTCTTTCTCTATCATCTCTATCTCTATCATCGCTATCTTTATCATCTCCATCTCTATCATCTCTATCTCTATCATCTCTATTTCTTTCATCTCTATCATCTATCTCTTTCATCTCTATCGCTTTCTCTATCATCTCTATCATCTCTAATTCTATCATCTCTATCTCTCTCTTTCATCTCTATCTCTTTATCATCTCTATCTCTTTCTCTATCATCTCTATCTCTTTCTCTATTATTTCTATCTTTTTCATCTCTATCTCTTTCTCTTTCATCTCTATCTCTATCATCTCTATCTTTATCATCTCTATCTCTATCATCTCTATCTCTTACTCTATCATCTCTATCTTCTCTATCACTATCATCTCTATCATGTCTTTCTCTATCATCTCTATCTCTTTCTCTATCATCTCTATCTCTATCATCTCTATCTCTATCATTTCTATCTCTTTCTCTTTCATCTCTATCAACTCTATCTCTTTCTCCATCATCTCTATCTATATCATCTCTATTTCTATCATCTCTTTCTCTATCATCTCTTTTTCTCTATCATCTCTATCTCTTTCTCTATCATCTCTATCTCTTTCTCTATCATCTCTATCTCTATCATCTCTCTTTCATCTCTATCTCTATCATCTCTATCTCTATCATCTCTATCTCTATCATCTCTATCATCTCTTTCTCTATCATCTTTCTCTATCATCTCTATCTCTATCATCTCTATCTCTATATCTTTCTCTATCATCTCTATCTCTATCATCTCTTTCTCTATCATCTCTATCTCTATCATCTTTCTCTATCATCTCTTTCTCTATCATCTCTATCTCTATATCTTTCTCTATCATCTCTATCTCTATCATCTCTATCTCTATCATCTCTTTCTCTAACATCTCTATCTATTTCTCTTTCATCTCTATCATCTCTATCATCTCTATCATCTCTATCTTACTCTATCATCTCTATCACTATCATCTCTATCATGTCTTTCTCTATCATCTCTATCTCTATCATCTCTATCATGTCTTTCTCTATCATCTCTATCTCTATCATCTCTATCTCTATCATTTCTATGTCTTTCTCTTTCATCTCTATCTCTATCAACTCTATCTCTTTCTCCATCATCTCTATCATCTCTATCATCTCTTTCTCTATCATCTCTATCTCTTTCTCTATCATCTCTATCTCTTTCTCTATCATCTCTATCTCTATCATCTCTTTCTCTATCATCTCTCTTTCTCTATCATCTCTATCTCTATCATCTCTATCTCTTTCTCTATCATCTCTATCATCTCTCTTTCTCGATCATCTCTCTCTATCATCTCTATTATCTTTATCATCTCTATCTATAATCTCTATCTCTATCATCTCTATCATCTCTTTCTCTATCATTTCTAACTCTTTCTCTATCATCTCTATCTCTCTCTATCATCTCTATCATCTCTATCTCTATCATCTCTGTCTCTATCATCTCTATCTCTCTCTTTCTCTATCATCTCTTTCTCTATCATCTCTATCTCTTTCTCTATCATCTCTATCTCTATCATCTCTATCTCTTTCTCTATTATCTCTATCTTCTCTATCTCTATTATTTCTATCTCTTTCTCTATCATCTCTATCATCTCTCTTTCTCGATCATCTCTCTCTATCATCTCTATTATCTTTATCATCTCTATCTATAATCTCTATCTCTATCATCTCTATCATCTCTTTCTCTATCATTTCTAACTCTTTCTCTATCATCTCTATCTCTCTCTATCATCTCTATCATCTCTATCTCTATCATCTCTGTCTCTATCATCTCTATCTCTCTCTTTCTCTATCATCTCTTTCTCTATCATCTCTATCTCTTTCTCTATCATCTCTTTATCTATCATCTCTATCTCTATCATCTCTATCTCTTTCTCTATTATCTCTATCTCTATCTTCTCTATCTCTATTAATTCTATCTCTTTCTCTATCATCTCTATCTTTCTCTATCATCTCTATCTCTATCATCTCTTTCTCTATCATCTCTATCTCTATCATCTCTCTATCATCTCTTTCTCTATCTCTTTCTCTATCATCTCTATCTCTATCATCTCTATCATCTTTCTCTATCATCTTTCTCTCTCTTTCTCTATCATCTCTATCTCTATCATTTCTATCTTTCTCTATCTTTATAATCTCTTTCTCTATCATCTCTATCATCTCTATCTCTATCATCTCTTTCTCTATCATCTTTCTCTCTCTTTCTCTATCATCTCTATCTCTTTCTCTATCATCTCTCTCTATCTCTATAATCTCTATCTCTATCTCTATCATCTCTATCTCTATATCTTTCTCTATCATCTCTATCTCTATCATCTCTATCTCTTTCTCTATCATCTCTTTCTCTATCATCTCTATCTCTTTCTCTATCATCTCTATCATTTCTATCTTTCTCTTTCATCTCTATCTCTATCATCTCTATCTTTATCATCTCTATCTTACTCTATCATCTCTATCACTATCATCTCTATCATGTCTTTCTCTATCATCTCTATCTCTTTCTCTATCATCTCTATCTCTATCATCTCTATCTCTATCATTTCTTTCTCTTTCTCTTTCATCTCTATCAACTCTATCTCTTTCTCCATCATCTCTATCTCTATCATCTCTATCTCTATCATCTCTTTCTCTATCATCTCTCTTTCTCTATCATCTCTATCATCTCTATCTCTTTCTCTATCATCTCTATCTCTTTCTCTATCATCTCTATCTCTATCATCTCTCTATCATCTCTATCTCTTTCTCTATCATCTCTATCTCTATCATCTCTATCTCTATCATCTCTTTCTCTATCATCTCTCTTTCTCTATCATCTCTATCTCTATCATCTCTATCTCTTTCTCTATCATCTCTATCATCTATCTCTTTCTCTATCATCTTTCTCAATTATCTCTCTTTCTCGATCATCTCTCTCTATCATCTCTATTATCTTTATCATCTCTATCTATAATCTCTATCTCTATCGTCTCTCTCTCTATCATTTCTCTATCATCTCTATCTCTCTCTATCTCTCTCTATCATCTCTATATCTCTATCATCTCTATCTCTATCATCTCTCTCTATCATCTCTATCTCTATCATCTCTAATTCTTTCTCTATTATCTCTATCTCTTTCTCTATCATCTCTATCTCTATCATCTCTATCTCTTTCTCTATCATCTCTATCTCTTTCTCTATCATCTCTATCATTTCTATCTTTCTCTTTCATCTCTATCTCTATCATCTCTTTATCATCTCTATCTCTATCATCTCTATCTTCTCTATCACTATCATCTCTATCATGTCTTTCTCTATCATCTCTATCTCTATCATGTCTTTCTCTATCATCTCTATCTCTATCAACTCTATCTCTTTCTCCATCATCTCTTTCTCTCTCTCTATCTCTATCATCTCTATCTCTTTCTCTATCATCTCTATCTCTTTCTCTATCATCTCTATCTCTTTCTCTATCATCTCTATCTCTATCATCTCTTTCTCTATCATCTCTATCATCTCTATCTCTTTCTCTATCATCTCTATCTCTATCATCTCTATCTCTTTCTCTATCATCTATCTCTATCATCTCTATCTCTTTCTCTATCATCTCTATCTCTTTCTCTATCATCTCTATCTCTATCATTTCTATCTTTATCATCTCTCTCTCTATCATCTCTATCTCTATTATCTCTTTCTCTATCATCTCTATCTCTATCATCGCTATCTTTATCATCTCCATCTCTATCATCTCTATCTCTATCATCTCTATTTCTTTCATCTCTATCTATCTCTTTCATCTCTATCTCTTTATCATCTCTATCTCTTTCTCTATCATCTCTATCTCTTTCTCTATTATTTCTATCTTTTTCATCTCTATCTCTTTCTCTTTCATCTCTATCTCTATCATCTCTATCTTTATCATCTCTATCTCTATCATCTCTATCTCTTACTCTATCATCTCTATCTTCTCTATCACTATCATCTCTATCATGTCTTTCTCTATCATCTCTATCTCTTTTTCTATCATCTCTATCTCTTTCTCTATCATCTCTCTCTCTATCTCTATCATCTCTTTCTCTATAATCTCTATCTCTTTCCCTATCATCTCTATCTCTATCATCTCTATCTCTATTATTTCTATCTCTTTCATCTCTATCTCGATCATCTCTATCTCTATCATCTCTCTTTCATCTCTATCTCTATCATCTCTATCTCTATCATCTTTCTCTATCATCTCTATCTCTATCATCTCTATCATCTCTTTCTCTATCATCTTTCTCTATCATCTCTATCTCTATCATCTCTATCTCTATATCTTTCTCTATCATCTCTATCTCTATCATCTCTATCTCTTTCTCTATCATCTCTATCTCTATCATCTTTCTCTATCATCTCTTTCTCTATCATCTCTATCTCTATATCTTTCTCTATCATCTCTATCTCTATCATCTTTATCATCTCTTTCTCTATCATCTTTCTCTACCATCTTTATCTCTATCATCTCTATCTCTATATCTTTCTCTATCATCTCTATCTCTATCATCTCTATCTCTTTCTCTATCATCTCTATCTCTATCATCTTTCTCTATCATCTCTATCTCTATCATCTCTATCATCTCTTTCTCTATCATCTTTCTCTATCATCTCTATCTCTATATCTTTCTCTATCATCTCTATCTCTATCATCTCTATCTCTTTCTCTATCATCTCTATCTCTATCATCTCTATCATCTCTTTCTCTATCATCTCTATCTCTTTCTCTTTCATCTCTATCATCTCTATCTTTATCATCTCTATCATCTCTATCTTACTCTATCATCTCTATCACTATCATCTCTATCATGTCTTTCTCTATCATCTCTATCTCTATCATCTCTATCATGTCTTTCTCTATCATCTCTATCTCTATCATCTCTATCTCTATCATTTCTATCTCTTTCTCTTTCATCTCTATCTCTATCAACTCTATCTCTTTCTCCATCATCTCTATCTCTATCATCTCTATCATCTCTTTCTCTATCATCTCTATCATCTCTTTCTCTATCATCTCTATCTCTTTCACTATCATCTCTATCTCTTTCTCTATCATCTCTATCTCTATCATCTCTTTCTCTATCATCTCTCTTTCTCTATCATCTCTATCTCTATCATCTCTATCTCTTTCTCTATCATCTCTATCATTTCTCTTTCTCGATCACCTCTCTCTATCATCTCTATTATCTTTATCATCTCTATCTATAATCTCTATCTCTATCATCTCTTTCTCTATCATTTCTAACTCTTTCTCTATCATCTCTATCTCTCTCTATCATCTCTATCTCTCTATCATCTCTATCATCTCTGTCTCTATCATCTCTATCTCTCTCTTTCTCTATCATCTCTTTCTCTATCATCTCTATCTCTTTCTCTATCATCTCTTTCTCTATCATCTCTATCTCTATCATCTCTATCTCTTTCTCTATTATCTCTATCACTATCTTCTCTATCTCTATTATTTCTATCTCTTTCTCTATCATCTCTATCTTTCTCTATCATCTCTTTCTCTATCATCTCTTTCTCTATCTCTTTCTCTATCATCTCTATCTCTATCATCTCTATCATCTTTCTCTATCATCTCTTTCTCTATCATCTTTCTCTCTCTTTCTCTATCATCTCTATCTCTATCATTTCTGTCTTTCTCTATCTCTATAATCTCTATCTCTTTCTCTATCATCTCTATCATCTCTATCTCTATCATCTCTTTCTCTATCATCTTTCTCTCTCTTTCTCTATCATCTCTATCTCTTTCTCTATCATCTCTCTCTATCTCTATCATCTCTATCTCTATATCTTTCTCTATCATCTCTATCTTTATCATCTCTATCTCTTTCTCTATCATCTCTTTCTCTATCATCTCTATCTTTCTCTATCATCTCTATCATTTCTATCTTTCTCTTTCATCTCTATCTCTATCATCTCTATCTTTATCATCTCTATAATCTCTATCTTACTCTATCATCTCTATCACTATCATCTCTATCATGTCTTTCTCTATCATCTCTATCTCTTTCTCTATCTCTATCTCTATCATCTCTATCTCTATCATTTCTATCTCTTTCTCTTTCATCTCTATCAACTCTATCTCTTTCTCCATCATCTCTATCTCTATCATCTCTATCTCTATCATCTCTTTATCTATCATCTCTCTTTCTCTATCATCTCTATCTCTTTCTCTATCATCTCTATCTTTCTCTATCATCTCTATCTCTATCATCTCTCTATCATCTCTATCTCTTTCTCTATCATCTCTATCTCTATCATCTCTATCTCTATCATCTCTTTCTCTATCATCTCTCTTTCTCTATCATCTCTATCTCTATCATCTCTATCTCTTTCTCTATCATCTCTATCATCTATCTCTTTCTCTATCATCTTTCTCTATTATCTCTCTTTCTCGATCATCTCTCTCTCTATCATCTCTATTATCTTTATCATCTCTATCTATAATCTCTATCTCTATCATCTCTTTCTCTATCATTTCTATCTCTTTCTCTATCTCTCTCTATCTCTCTCTATCATCTCTATATCTCTATCATCTCTATCTCTATCATCTCTCTCTATCATCTGTCTCTATCATCTCTATCTCTATCTCTTTCTCTATCATCTCTTTCTCTATCATCTCTATCTCTTTCTCTATCATCTCTTTCTCTATCATCTCTATCTCTATCATCTCTATCTCTTTCTCTATTATCTCTATCTCTTTCTCTTTCATCTCTATCTCGATCATCTCTCTATCTCTTTCTCTATCATCGCTATCATCTCCATCTTTCTCTATCATCTCTATCTCTATCATCTTTCTCTATCATCTCTTTCTCTATCATCTCTATCTCTATCATCTCTATCTCTATCATCTCTCTATCATCTCTTTCTCTATCTCTTTCTCTCTCTTTCTCTATCATCTCTATCTCTATCATCTCTATCTCTTTCTCTATCATCTCTTTCTCTATCATCTCTTTCTCTATCATCTCTATCTCTATCATCTCTCTCTATCATCTTTCTCTATCATCTTTCTCTCTCTTTATCATCTCTATCATCTCTATGTCTATCATTTCTATCTTTCTCTATCTCTATAATCTCTATCTCTATCATCTTTATCTCTTTCTCTATCATCTCTATCTCTATCATCTCTTTCTCTATCATCTTTCTCTCTCTTTCTCTATCATCTCTATCTCTTTCTCTATCATCTCTCTCTATCTCTATAATCTCTATCTCTTTCTCTACCATCTCTATCTCTATCATCTCTATCAACTCTATCTCTTTCTCCATCATCTCTATCTCTTTCTCTATCATCTCTTTCTCTATCATCTCTATCTATCATCTCTTTCTCTATCATCTCTATCTCTATCATCTCTATCTCTATCATCTCTTTCTCTATCATCTCTATCATCTCTATCTATTTCTATCATCTCTATCTCTATCATCTCTTTCTATCATCTCTTTCTCTATCATCTCTATCTCTATCATCTCTATCTCTATCATCTCTTTCTCTATCATCTCTATCTATTTCTATCATCTCTATCTCTATCATCTCTATCTCTATCATCTTTCTCTATCATCTCTATCTCTATCATCTCTCTCTATCATCTCTTTCTCTATCATCTCTTTCTCTATCATCTCTATCTCTATCATCTCCATCTCTATCATCTCTATCATTTCTATCTCTATCTCTATCATCTCTATCTCTTTCTCTATCATCTCTATCTCTATCATCTGTCTCTCTATCATCTTTCTCTCTCTTTCTCTATCATTTCTATCATCTCTATCTCTTTCTCTATCATCTCCATCTCTTTCTCTATCATCTCTCTCTATCTCTATCATCTCTTTCTCTATAATCTCTCTCTTTTTCTATCATCTCTATCATCTCTATCTCTATTATTTCTATCTCGATCATCTCTATCATCTCTCTTTCATCTCTATCTCTATCATCTCTATCTCTTTCTCTATCATCTCTATCTCTATCATCTCTTTCTCTATCATATCTATCTCTATCATCTCTATCATCTCTTTCTCTATCATCTCTATCTCTATCATCTCTATCGTCTCTATCATCTCTATCACCTCTATCTCTTTCTCTATCATCTCTATCTCTTACTCTATCATGTCTATCTTCTCTATCACTATCATCTCTATCATGTCTTTCTCTATCATCTCTATATCTATTATCTCTATCATCTCTATCTCTTTCTCTATCATCTCTCTCTCAATCATCTCTTTCTCTATAATCTCTATCTCTTTCCCTATCATCTCTATCTCTATCATCTCTATCTCTATCATCTCTATCTCTATTATTTCTATCTCTTTCATCTCTATCTCTATCATCTCTCTTTCATCTCTATCTCTATCATCTCTATCATCTCTATCATCTCTTTCTCTATCATCTCTATCTCTATCATCTCTTTCTCTATCATCTCTTTCTCTCTTTCTCTATCGTCTCTATATCTATCATCTCTATCTCTATCATCTCTATCTCTTTCTCTATCATCTCTATCTCTATCATCTCTCTCTATCATCTCTTTCTCTATCATCTCTATCTCTATCATCTCTATCTCTATCATCTCTTTCTCTATCATCTCTATCATCTCTATCATCTCTATCATCTCTATCTCTATCATCTCTATCTCTATCATCACTTTCTCTATCATCTCTCTATCATCTCTTTCTCTATCATCTCTTTCTCTCTCTTTCTCTATCATCTCTATCACTATCATCTCCATCTCTATCATCTCTATCATTTCTATCTCTATCTCTATCATCTCTATCTCTTTCTCTATCATCTCTATCTCTATCATCTTTCTCTCTCTTTCTCTATCATCTCTATTTTTATCATCTCTATCTCTTTCTCTATCATCTCCATCTCTTTCTCTATCATCTCTCTCTATCTCTATCATCTCTTTCTCTATAATCTCTCTTTTTCTATCATCTCTATCTCTATCATCTCTATCTCTATTATTTCTATCTCGATCATCTCTATCATCTCTCTTTCATCTCTATCTCTATCATCTCTATCTCTTTCTCTATCATCTCTATCTCTATCATCTCTTTCTCTATCATATCTATCTCTATCATCTCTATCATCTTTCTCTATCATCTCTATCTCTATCATCTCTATCGTCTCTATCATCTCTATCACCTCTATCTCTTTCTCTATCATCTCTATCTCTTACTCTATCATGTCTATCTTCTCTATCACTATCATCTCTATCATGTCTTTATCATCTCTATATCTATTATCTCTATCATCTCTATCTCTTTCTCTATCATCTCTCTCTCTATCATCTCTTTCTCTATAATCTCTATCTCTTTCCCTATCATCTCTATCTCTATCATCTCTATCTCTATCATCTCTATCTCTATTATTTCTATCTCTTTCATCTCTATCTCTATCATCTCTCTTTCATCTCTATCTCTATCTCTATCATCTCTTTCTCTATCATCTCTATCTCTATCATCTCTTTCTCTATCATCTCTTTCTCTCTTTCTCTATCGTCTCTATATCTATCATCTCTATCTCTATCATCTCTATCTCTTTCTCTATCATCTCTATCTTTCTCTATCATCTCTATCATTTCTATCTTTCTTTCATCTCTTTATCATCTCTATCATCTCTATCTTCTCTATCACTATCATCTCTATCATGTCTTTCTCTATCATCTCTATCTCTATCTCTTTCTTTATCATCTTTATCATCTCTCTATCATCTCTATCTCTATCATCTCTATCTCTATCATCTCTTTCTCTATCATCTCTCTTTCTCTATCATCTCTATCTCTTTCTCTATCATCTCTATCTCTATCATCTCTTTATCATCTCTATCTCTAGCATCTCTATCTTCTCTATCACTATCATCTCTATCATGTTTTTCTCTATCATCTCTTTCTCTATTATGTCTTTCTCTATCATCTCTATCAACTCTATCTCTTTCTCCATCATCTCTTTCTCTTTCTCTATCTCTATCATCTCTATCTCTTTCTCTATCATCTCTATCTCTTTCTCTATCATCTCTATCTCTTTCTCTATCATCTCTATCTCTATCATCTCTTTCTCTATCATCTCTATCTCTTTCTCTATCATCTCTATCTCTTTCTCTATCATCTCTATCTCTATCATCTCTATCTCTTTCTCTATCATCTATCTCTATCATCTCTATCTCTTTCTCTATCATCTCTATCTCTATTATTTCTATCTTTATCATCTCTCTCTCTATCATCTCTATCTCTATTTAATCTCTTTCTCTCTCTATCATCTCTATCTCTATCATCGCTATCTTTGTCATCTCCATCTCTATCATCTCTATCTCTATCATCTCTATTTCTTTCATCTCTATCTCTATCATCTATCTCTTTCATCTCTATCATCTCTATCATCTCTAATTCTATCATCTCTATCTCTCTCTTTCATCTCTATCTCTTTATCATCTCTATCTCTTTCTCTATCATCTCTCTTTCTCTATCATTTCTATCTTTTTCATCTCTATCTCTTTCTCTTTCATCTCTATCTCTATCATCTCTATCTCTTACTCTATCATCTCTATCTTCTCTATCACTATCATCTCTATCATGTCTTTCTCTATCATCTCTATCTCTATCATCTCTATCTCTTTCTCTATCATCTCTCTCTCTATCTCTATCATCTCTTTCTCTATAATCTCTATCTCTTTCCCTATCATCTCTATCTCTATTATTTCTATCTCTTTCATCTCTATCTCGATCATCTCTATCTCTATCATCTCTCTTTCATCTCTATCTCTATCATCTCTATCATCTTTCTCTATCATCTCTATCTCTATCATCTCTATCTCTATATCTTTCTCTATCATCTCTATCTCTATCATCTCTATCTTTCTCTATCATCTCTATCTCTATCATCTTTCTCTATCATCTCTTTCTCTATCATCTCTATCTCTATATCTTTCTCTATCATCTCTATCTTTCTCTATCATCTCTTTCTCTATCATCTCTATCTCTTTCTCTTTCATCTCTATCTCTATCATCTCTCTTTATCATCTCTATCATCTCTATCTTACTCTATCATCTCTATCACTATCATCTCTATCATGTCTTTCTCTATCATCTCTATCTCTATCATCTCTATCATGTCTTTCTCTATCATCTCTATCTCTATCATCTCTATCTCTATCATTTCTATCTCTTTCTCTTTCATCTCTATCTCTATCAACTCTATCTCTTTCTCCATCATCTCTATCTCTATCATCTCTATCATCTCTTTCTCTATCATCTCTATCATCTCTTTCTCTATCATCTCTATCTCTTTCTCTATCATCTCTATCTCTATCATCTCTTTCTCTATCATCTCTATCTCTATCATCTCTATCTCTTTCTCTATCATCTCTATCTCTCTTTCTCGATCATCTCTCTCTATCATCTCTATTATCTTTATCATCTCTATCTATAATCTCTATCTCTATCATCTCTTTCTCTATCATTTCTAACTCTTTCTCTATCATCTCTATCTCTCTCTATCATCTCTATCATCTCAGTCTCTATCATCTCTATCTCTCTCTTTCTCTATCATCTCTTTCTCTATCATCTCTATCTCTTTCTCTATCATCTCTTTCTCTATCATCTCTATCTCGATCATCTCTATCTCTTTCTCTATTATCTCTATCTCTATCTTCTCTATCTCTATTATTTCTATCTCTTTCTCTATCATCTCTATCTCTATCATCTCTTTCTCTCTCTTTCTCTATCATCTCTATCATCTTTCTCTATCATCTCTTTCTCTATCATCTTTCTCTCTTTCTCTATCATCTCTTTCTCTATCATCTTTCTCTCTTTCTCTATCATCTCTATCATCTCTTTCTCTATCATCTTTCTCTCTCTTTCTCTATCATCTCTATCTCTATCATCTCTCTCTATGTCTATAATCTCTATCTCTTTCTCTATCATCTCTATCTCTATCATCTCTATCAACTCTATCTCTTTCTGCATCATCTCTATCTCTTTCTCTATCATCTCTTTCTCTATCATCTCTATCTCTTTCTCTATCATCTCTATCTCCATCATCTCTCTCTATCATCTCTTTCTCTATCATCTTTCTCTCTCTTTCTCTATCATCTCTATCTCTATCATCTCTATCTCTATCATCTCTATCTCTATCATCTCTTTCTCTATCATCTCTATCTCTATTTCTATCATCTCTATCTCTATCATCTCTCTCTATCATCTCTTTCTCTATCATCTCTTTCTCTATCATCTCTATCTCTATCATCTCCATCTCTATCATCTCCATCTCTATCATCTCTATCATCTCTTTCTCTATCACCTCTATCTCTATCATCTGTCTCTCTATCATCTTTCTCTCTCTTTCTCTATCATCTCTATTTCTATCATCTCTTTCTCTATCATCTCCATCTCTTTCTCTATCATCTCTCTCTATCTCTATCATCTCTTTCTCTATCATCTCTATCTCTATTATTTCTATCTCGATCATCTCTATCATCTCTCTTTCATCTCTATCTCTATCATCTCTATCTCTTTCTCTATCATCTCTATCTCTATCATCTCTGTCTCTATCATCTCTATCTCTCTCTTTCTCTATCATCTCTTTCTCTATCATCTCTATCTCTATCATCTCTTTCTCTATCATCTCTATCTCTATCATCTCTCTTTCTCTATTATCTCTATCTTCTCTATCTCTATTATTTCTATCTCTTTCTCTATCATCTCTATCTTTCTCTATCATCTCTATCTCTATCATCTCTTTCTCTATCATCTCTTTCTCTATCTCTTTCTCTATCATCTCTATCTCTATCATCTCTATCATCTTTCTCTATCATCTCTTTCTCTATCATCTTTCTCTCTCTTTCTCTATCATCTCTATCTCTATCATTTCTATCTTTCTCTATCTCTATCTCTTTCTCTATCATTTCTATCATCTCTATCTCTATCATCTCTTTCTCTATCATCTCTATCATCTCTAACTATTTCTATCATCTCTATCTCTATCATCTCTATCTCTATCATCTCTTTCTCTACCATCTCAATCTCTATCATCTCTCTCTATCATCTCTTTCTCTATCATCTCTTTCTCTCTCTTTCTCTATCATCTCTATCTCTATCATCTCCATCTCTATCATCTCTATCATTTCTATCTCTATCTCTATCATCTCTATCTCTTTCTCTATCATCTCTATCTCTATCATCTGTCTCTCTATCATCTTTCTCTCTCTTTCTCTATCATCTCTATTTCTATCATCTCTATCTCTTTCTCTATCATCTCCATCTCTTTCTCTATCATCTCTCTATCTCTATCATCTCTTTCTCTATAATCTCTCTCTTTCTCTATCATCTCTATCTCTATTATTTCTATCTCTATCATCTCTCTTTCATCTCTATCTCTATCATCTCTATCTCTTTCTCTATCATCTCTATCTCTATCATCTCTATCTTTATCATCTCTATAATCTCTATCTTACTCTATCATCTCTATCACTATCATCTCTATCATGTCTTTCTCTATCATCTCTATCTCTTTCTCTATCTCTATCTCTATCATCTCTATCTCTATCATTTCTATCTCTTTCTCTTTCATCTCTATCAACTCTATCTCTTTCTCCATCATCTCTATCTCTATCATCTCTATCTCTATCATCTCTTTATCTATCATCTCTCTTTCTCTATCATCTCTATCTCTTTCTCTATCATCTCTATCTTTCTCTATCATCTCTATCTCTATCATCTCTCTATCATCTCTATCTCTTTCTCTATCATCTCTATCTCTATCATCTCTATCTCTATCATCTCTTTCTCTATCATATCTCTTTCTCTATCATCTCTATCTCTATCATCTCTATCTCTTTCTCTATCATCTCTATCATCTATCTCTTTCTCTATCATCTTTCTCTATTATCTCTCTTTCTCGATCATCTCTCTCTCTATCATCTCTATTATCTTTATCATCTCTATCTATAATCTCTATCTCTATCATCTCTTTCTCTATCATTTCTATCTCTTTCTCTATCTCTCTCTATCTCTCTCTATCATCTCTATATCTCTATCATCTCTATCTCTATCATCTCTTTCTCTATCATATCTCTTTCTCTATCATCTCTATCTCTATCATCTCTATCTCTTTCTCTATCATCTCTATCATCTATCTCTTTCTCTATCATCTTTCTCTATTATCTCTCTTTCTCGATCATCTCTCTCTCTATCATCTCTATTATCTTTATCATCTCTATCTATAATCTCTATCTCTATCTTCTCTATCTCTATTATTTCTATCTCTTTCTCTATCATCTCTATCTCTATCATCTCTTTCTCTCTCTTTCTCTATCATCTCTATCATCTTTCTCTATCATCTCTTTCTCTATCATCTTTCTCTCTTTCTCTATCATCTCTTTCTCTATCATCTTTCTCTCTTTCTCTATCATCTCTATCATCTCTTTCTCTATCATCTTTCTCTCTCTTTCTCTATCATCTCTATCTCTATCATCTCTCTCTATCTCTATAATCTCTATCTCTTTCTCTATCATCTCTATCTCTATCATCTCTATCAACTCTATCTCTTTCTGCATCATCTCTATCTCTTTCTCTATCATCTCTTTCTCTATCATCTCTATCTCTTTCTCTATCATCTCTATCTCCATCATCTCTCTCTATCATCTCTTTCTCTATCATCTTTCTCTCTCTTTCTCTATCATCTCTATCTCTATCATCTCTATCTCTATCATCTCTATCTCTATCATCTCTTTCTCTATCATCTCTATCTCTATTTCTATCATCTCTATCTCTATCATCTCTCTCTATCATCTCTTTCTCTATCATCTCTTTCTCTATCATCTCTATCTCTATCATCTCCATCTCTATCATCTCCATCTCTATCATCTCTATCATCTCTTTCTCTATCACCTCTATCTCTATCATCTGTCTCTCTATCATCTTTCTCTCTCTTTCTCTATCATCTCTATTTCTATCATCTCTTTCTCTATCATCTCCATCTCTTTCTCTATCATCTCTCTCTATCTCTATCATCTCTTTCTCTATCATCTCTATCTCTATTATTTCTATCTCGATCATCTCTATCATCTCTCTTTCATCTCTATCTCTATCATCTCTATCTCTTTCTCTATCATCTCTATCTCTATCATCTCTGTCTCTATCATCTCTATCTCTCTCTTTCTCTATCATCTCTTTCTCTATCATCTCTATCTCTATCATCTCTTTCTCTATCATCTCTATCTCTATCATCTCTCTTTCTCTATTATCTCTATCTTCTCTATCTCTATTATTTCTATCTCTTTCTCTATCATCTCTATCTTTCTCTATCATCTCTATCTCTATCATCTCTTTCTCTATCATCTCTTTCTCTATCTCTTTCTCTATCATCTCTATCTCTATCATCTCTATCATCTTTCTCTATCATCTCTTTCTCTATCATCTTTCTCTCTCTTTCTCTATCATCTCTATCTCTATCATTTCTATCTTTCTCTATCTCTATCTCTTTCTCTATCATTTCTATCATCTCTATCTCTATCATCTCTTTCTCTATCATCTCTATCATCTCTAACTATTTCTATCATCTCTATCTCTATCATCTCTATCTCTATCATCTCTTTCTCTATCATCTCAATCTCTATCATCTCTCTCTATCATCTCTTTCTCTATCATCTCTTTCTCTCTCTTTCTCTATCATCTCTATCTCTATCATCTCCATCTCTATCATCTCTATCATTTCTATCTCTATCTCTATCATCTCTATCTCTTTCTCTATCATCTCTATCTCTATCATCTGTCTCTCTATCATCTTTCTCTCTCTTTCTCTATCATCTCTATTTCTATCATCTCTATCTCTTTCTCTATCATCTCCATCTCTTTCTCTATCATCTCTCTATCTCTATCATCTCTTTCTCTATAATCTCTCTCTTTCTCTATCATCTCTATCTCTATTATTTCTATCTCTATCATCTCTCTTTCATCTCTATCTCTATCATCTCTATC
Organism: Ranitomeya imitator; assembly: GCF_032444005.1. Taxonomy (NCBI): domain Eukaryota; kingdom Metazoa; phylum Chordata; class Amphibia; order Anura; family Dendrobatidae; genus Ranitomeya; species Ranitomeya imitator. The sequence goes on from NW_027193389.1 coordinate 89,310, forward strand.
TCTTTCTCTATCATCTCTATCTCTATCATCTCTATCTTTATCATCTCTATAATCTCTATCTTACTCTATCATCTCTATCACTATCATCTCTATCATGTCTTTCTCTATCATCTCTATCTCTTTCTCTATCTCTATCTCTATCATCTCTATCTCTATCATTTCTATCTCTTTCTCTTTCATCTCTATCAACTCTATCTCTTTCTCCATCATCTCTATCTCTATCATCTCTATCTCTATCATCTCTTTATCTATCATCTCTCTTTCTCTATCATCTCTATCTCTTTCTCTATCATCTCTATCTTTCTCTATCATCTCTATCTCTATCATCTCTCTATCATCTCTATCTCTTTCTCTATCATCTCTATCTCTATCATCTCTATCTCTATCATCTCTTTCTCTATCATATCTCTTTCTCTATCATCTCTATCTCTATCATCTCTATCTCTTTCTCTATCATCTCTATCATCTATCTCTTTCTCTATCATCTTTCTCTATTATCTCTCTTTCTCGATCATCTCTCTCTCTATCATCTCTATTATCTTTATCATCTCTATCTATAATCTCTATCTCTATCATCTCTTTCTCTATCATTTCTATCTCTTTCTCTATCTCTCTCTATCTCTCTCTATCATCTCTATATCTCTATCATCTCTATCTCTATCATCTCTCTCTATCATCTGTCTCTATCATCTCTATCTCTATCTCTTTCTCTATCATCTCTTTCTCTATCATCTCTATCTCTTTCTCTATCATCTCTTTCTCTATCATCTCTATCTCGATCATCTCTCTATCTCTTTCTCTATCATCGCTATCATCTCCATCTTTCTCTATCATCTCTATCTCTATCATCTTTCTCTATCATCTCTTTCTCTATCATCTCTATCTCTATCATCTCTCTATCATCTCTTTCTCTATCTCTTTCTCTCTCTTTCTCTATCATCTCTATCTCTATCATCTCTATCTCTTTCTCTATCATCTCTTTCTCTATCATCTCTATCTCTATCATCTCTCTCTATCATCTTTCTCTATCATCTTTCTCTCTCTTTATCATCTCTATCTCTATCATCTCTATCTCTATCATTTCTATCTTTCTCTATCTCTATAATCTCTATCTCTATCATCTTTATCTCTTTCTCTATCATCTCTATCTCTATCATCTCTTTCTCTATCATCTTTCTCTCTCTTTCTCTATCATCTCTATCTCTTTCTCTATCATCTCTCTCTATCTCTATAATCTCTATCTCTTTCTCTACCATCTCTATCTCTATCATCTCTATCAACTCTATCTCTTTCTCCATCATCTCTATCTCTTTCTCTATCATCTCTTTCTCTATCATCTCTATCTCTATCATCTCTATCTCTATCATCTCTTTCTCTATCATCTCTATCATCTCTATCTATTTCTATCATCTCTATCTCTATCATCTCTTTCTATCATCTCTTTCTCTATCATCTCTATCTCTATCATCTCTATCTCTATCATCTCTTTCTCTATCATCTCTATCTATTTCTATCATCTCTATCTCTATCATCTCTATCTCTATCATCTTTCTCTATCATCTCTATCTCTATCATCTCTCTCTATCATCTCTTTCTCTATCATCTCTTTCTCTATCATCTCTATCTCTATCATCTCCATCTCTATCATCTCTATCATTTCTATCTCTATCATCTCTATCTCTTTCTCTATCATCTCTATCTCTATCATCTGTCTCTCTATCATCTTTCTCTCTCTTTCTCTATCATTTCTATTTCTATCATCTCTATCTCTTTCTCTATCATCTCCATCTCTTTCTCTATCATCTCTCTCTATCTCTATCATCTCTTTCTCTATAATCTCTCTCTTTTTCTATCATCTCTATCTCTATCATTTCTATCTTTCTCTATCTCTATCTCTTTCTCTATCATTTCTATCATCTCTATCTCTATCATCTCTTTCTCTATCATCTCTATCATCTCTAACTATTTCTATCATCTCTATCTCTATCATCTCTATCTCTATCATCTCTTTCTCTATCATCTCAATCTCTATCATCTCTCTCTATCATCTCTTTCTCTATCATCTCTTTCTCTCTCTTTCTCTATCATCTCTATCTCTATCATCTCCATCTCTATCATCTCTATCATTTCTATCTCTATCTCTATCATCTCTATCTCTTTCTCTATCATCTCTATCTCTATCATCTGTCTCTCTATCATCTTTCTCTCTCTTTCTCTATCATCTCTATTTCTATCATCTCTATCTCTTTCTCTATCATCTCCATCTCTTTCTCTATCATCTCTCTATCTCTATCATCTCTTTCTCTATAATCTCTCTCTTTCTCTATCATCTCTATCTCTATTATTTCTATCTCTATCATCTCTCTTTCATCTCTATCTCTATCATCTCTATCTCTTTCTCTATCATCTCTATCTCTATCATCTCTATCTTTATCATCTCTATAATCTCTATCTTACTCTATCATCTCTATCACTATCATCTCTATCATGTCTTTCTCTATCATCTCTATCTCTTTCTCTATCTCTATCTCTATCATCTCTATCTCTATCATTTCTATCTCTTTCTCTTTCATCTCTATCAACTCTATCTCTTTCTCCATCATCTCTATCTCTATCATCTCTATCTCTATCATCTCTTTATCTATCATCTCTCTTTCTCTATCATCTCTATCTCTTTCTCTATCATCTCTATCTTTCTCTATCATCTCTATCTCTATCATCTCTCTATCATCTCTATCTCTTTCTCTATCATCTCTATCTCTATCATCTCTATCTCTATCATCTCTTTCTCTATCATATCTCTTTCTCTATCATCTCTATCTCTATCATCTCTATCTCTTTCTCTATCATCTCTATCATCTATCTCTTTCTCTATCATCTTTCTCTATTATCTCTCTTTCTCGATCATCTCTCTCTCTATCATCTCTATTATCTTTATCATCTCTATCTATAATCTCTATCTCTATCATCTCTTTCTCTATCATTTCTATCTCTTTCTCTATCTCTCTCTATCTCTCTCTATCATCTCTATATCTCTATCATCTCTATCTCTATCATCTCTCTCTATCATCTGTCTCTATCATCTCTATCTCTATCTCTTTCTCTATCATCTCTTTCTCTATCATCTCTATCTCTTTCTCTATCATCTCTTTCTCTATCATCTCTATCTCGATCATCTCTCTATCTCTTTCTCTATCATCGCTATCATCTCCATCTTTCTCTATCATCTCTATCTCTATCATCTTTCTCTATCATCTCTTTCTCTATCATCTCTATCTCTATCATCTCTCTATCATCTCTTTCTCTATCTCTTTCTCTCTCTTTCTCTATCATCTCTATCTCTATCATCTCTATCTCTTTCTCTATCATCTCTTTCTCTATCATCTCTATCTCTATCATCTCTCTCTATCATCTTTCTCTATCATCTTTCTCTCTCTTTATCATCTCTATCTCTATCATCTCTATCTCTATCATTTCTATCTTTCTCTATCTCTATAATCTCTATCTCTATCATCTTTATCTCTTTCTCTATCATCTCTATCTCTATCATCTCTTTCTCTATCATCTTTCTCTCTCTTTCTCTATCATCTCTATCTCTTTCTCTATCATCTCTCTCTATCTCTATAATCTCTATCTCTTTCTCTACCATCTCTATCTCTATCATCTCTATCAACTCTATCTCTTTCTCCATCATCTCTATCTCTTTCTCTATCATCTCTTTCTCTATCATCTCTATCTCTATCATCTCTATCTCTATCATCTCTTTCTCTATCATCTCTATCATCTCTATCTATTTCTATCATCTCTATCTCTATCATCTCTTTCTATCATCTCTTTCTCTATCATCTCTATCTCTATCATCTCTATCTCTATCATCTCTTTCTCTATCATCTCTATCTATTTCTATCATCTCTATCTCTATCATCTCTATCTCTATCATCTTTCTCTATCATCTCTATCTCTATCATCTCTCTCTATCATCTCTTTCTCTATCATCTCTTTCTCTATCATCTCTATCTCTATCATCTCCATCTCTATCATCTCTATCATTTCTATCTCTATCATCTCTATCTCTTTCTCTATCATCTCTATCTCTATCATCTGTCTCTCTATCATCTTTCTCTCTCTTTCTCTATCATTTCTATTTCTATCATCTCTATCTCTTTCTCTATCATCTCCATCTCTTTCTCTATCATCTCTCTCTATCTCTATCATCTCTTTCTCTATAATCTCTCTCTTTTTCTATCATCTCTATCATCTCTATCTCTATTATTTCTATCTCGATCATCTCTATCATCTCTCTTTCATCTCTATCTCTATCATCTCTATCTCTTTCTCTATCATCTCTATCTCTATCATCTCTTTCTCTATCATATCTATCTCTATCATCTCTATCATCTCTTTCTCTATCATCTCTATCTCTATCATCTCTATCGTCTCTATCATCTCTATCACCTCTATCTCTTTCTCTATCATCTCTATCTCTTACTCTATCATGTCTATCTTCTCTATCACTATCATCTCTATCATGTCTTTCTCTATCATCTCTATATCTATTATCTCTATCATCTCTATCTCTTTCTCTATCATCTCTCTCTCAATCATCTCTTTCTCTATAATCTCTATCTCTTTCCCTATCATCTCTATCTCTATCATCTCTATCTCTATCATCTCTATCTCTATTATTTCTATCTCTTTCATCTCTATCTCTATCATCTCTCTTTCATCTCTATCTCTATCATCTCTATCATCTCTATCATCTCTTTCTCTATCATCTCTATCTCTATCATCTCTTTCTCTATCATCTCTTTCTCTCTTTCTCTATCGTCTCTATAT
>NW_027193390.1:0-87184 GCF_032444005.1 Ranitomeya imitator
AGCTGGCGGTGCTGGAACCCGGATGCGTTGCCCCAGTGTGCAAGAGCCAATGGCACGACCGAGGACCAGCTGACGGTGCTGGAACCCGGTTACTAAGCTGTAGGTGCCCGCGCTTAAAAGCACTACCAAGGACCGCCTGGCGTTGGCGGAACTCGGATACCCAGGAGGAGGCACCTAAGCCAAAGGCTCGGCCCGGAACCAGCTGACGGTGCTGGAACCAGGTGGTGGACCCGAAGTCCACAGGAGAGGAGAGAACAGCTAGGCCGCGAGGCAGCCGCAGTTACCGAACCCCAACAGTCCTACAGGGGGAGCTGGGCCTACTGGCACTACAGAACCAGCCTTGACTACCAGTTCACGCAGCCCACATAGGAAGCTCCTAAACTGGAGGCACCCTGGAGTTGGCTAACTCGACCGCACCACGACGGGGCAAGCATAGGCGTCTCAGTGAAGTTGACACAACCCGGAAACAGCTGACGGTGCTGAAACCAGGCTTGGCACGAGGGAAGTACCTGTGACAAGAACACTGCCGAGAACCAGCTGGCGGTGCTGGAACACGGATGCGTTGCCTTGCCTATTAAAGATTGTCTTCCTAGAGCCCCAACTAGCGGTGTTGGAGCAAAGGGTAAGCAGGGGGAGATGAGTGTAGGCCGAAGCCTGCACTGGAGGCAGCTTTGTGTCTGCGTTGCGTTTGCAGGACACTTTGCCGGCTACACACTGGGGGAACAGCTGGCGTTGCTGAACCCCACTAACACAATGGCGTGTGTTTTTCTCTGTGCAGCTAGCACTTGCGGGCAAAAACTAGCGATGTTAGAGCCCGTGTTGAAGCAGGAGGAGGAGGAGAGGAGCAGAGTGTAGGCCGAAGCTTAGTTGAACCAATTTCAAAGGAAACCTTTAACCCCCCCCTCAGGTGTTACAAAGTACAAGAGACACACCTTGTGCAGTATTAATGCTGCACAAGTGAAAGGTTGCTCTATTAATTTGTCTACTTGCACACGCTGAATGAAAGACATACACAATTTACCCCATTCTACAGTCAAACTGTAGTGGATGCGTGACTTGGTTTTTGATGAGACGCAGCACAGGTGTCCAAAATAACGCCTTGGTGCTTGGAGCAGCTTCCTGAGCGTTGTTATTTGCTGTACAGGAGTCTGCGCTCTTGTGTTATCCCTTGGCAATGCCCTGTTAGCGCTGCCCATCTTATGACATCATTTCATGTTGGCCGGTGCGGTTAACGATGGCCATAAATCCCAGACCCACAGTGTCTTTTCATAAAGCCACACTGCGGTGCTGGGATTCGTGGCCTTGAGCAGTAAATATTTTGGCCGCTCACACACGTCCTTACACCTGCTTCAGACTGGGCGGCCTCTGCTGATCCCTTCTCGCATGCCGCGGCCATGAGGCTGCACAGTCTGAAGAAGGCTGAAGGAGATGAGTTAAGACAGGCGAAGATATGCACTGCTCGTGCCCATCAATCACACCCTCGCAGTCAAAATAATTAAGACAACGAGGAGCATTTTATTCAGGCAGGGCGGACGAACAGGCGCAAGTAGCCAACCAATGATGTCAGAAGACGGGAAGCGCTACCAAGGGGGGTGCTGCGTATCATTAGAAAGGAAAGTCACACCTCAGGGACAGTGGAATGGTCTCAAAGAGACACATTTTGTACGTGTTGAGTTCCACGTGGGCAAGGAGAAAACATCAGCCACCTTGTACAAATGCAGCAGTACTGCTGTACAAGGTGGCTGTTATACATAGAAACACCTGGGGGTGGGGGCCAGGCTCCCTTCAATTTCAGTTCATGTGCCTGCGTGGCGTTTGCAGGTCACGTTGCAAGCTGCACAGCAGGGGAACAGCTGGCGGTGCTGAACCCCACTAACACATTGGCTGGTGTTTTTCTCTGTGCAGCTAGCATTTCCGGGCAAAAACTAGCGGTGTTTGAGCCCAGGGTCAGCAGGAGGAGGAGGAGAGGAGCAAAGTGTAGGCCGAAGCCTGCACTGGTGGCAGCTTTTGGTTGGTTGTGCCAGCGTGGCTTGTGCTGGACACGATGCCGGCTACACAGCGGGGGAACAGCTGGCGTTGCTGAACCCCACTAACACATTGGCTGGTGTTTTTCTCTGTGCAGCTAGCATTTCCGGCAAAAACTAGCGGTGTTTGAGCCCAGGGTCAGCAGGAGGAGGAGGAGAGGAGCAAAGTGTAGGCCGAAGCCTGCACTGGTGGCAGCTTTTGGTCGGTTGTGCCAGCGTGGCTTGTGCTGGACACGATGCCGGCTACACAGCGGGGGAACAGCTGGCGTTGCTGAACCCCACTAACACATTGGCTGGTGTTTTTCTCTGTGCAGCTAGCATTTCCGGGCAAAAACTAGCGTTGTTAGAGCCCAGGGTCAGCAGGAGGAGGAGAGGAGCAGAGTGTAGGCCGAAGCCTAGTTGAACCAATTTCAAAGGTTACCTTTAACCCCCCCTCAGGTGTTACAAAGAACAAGAGCCACTCCTTCTGCAGCATTAATGCTGCACAAGTAAAAGGTTGCTCTATTAATTTGTCTACTTGCACAAGCTGAATGCAACACGTAGACTATTTAGCCCATTATACTGTTTAACAGTAGTGGAGGCGTGACTTGTCTTTTTAAAGAAAAGCAGCACAGGTGTCGAAAACAACACCTTTTTGCATGGGCGCAGCTTCCTGAGCGTTGTTAGTTGCTGTACAGGAGTCTGCGCTCTTGTGATCCTTTGGCCATGCGCTGTGAGCGCTTCCTGTCTTATGACCTCATTTCATGTTGGCCGTTGCGGTTAGCGATGGACATGAATCCCAGACCCACAGTGTGTTTTTAAAAAATCACACTGCGGTGCTGGGATTCGTGCCCTGGTGCAGTAAATATGTTTGCCGCTCACACATGTCCTTACACCTGCTTCAGACTGGACGGCCTCATCTGATCCCTTATCGCCTGCCGAGGCCATGAGGACACCCAGTCTGAAGAAGGCGGAAGGAGATGAGTGAACACAGGCAAACATATGCACTGCACATGCCCATCAATCACACCCTCGCTGTCCAAAAAAATAAGACACCGAGGGGCGTTGTTTCGAGCAGGGGAGATGCACAGGCGCAGCCAGCTAACCAATGATGTCAAAAGACGGGCAGCGCTAACAAGGGTGGTGCTGCGTGTCATTACAAAGGAAAGTCACACCTCAGGGACATTGTAATGGTCTCTAATGAGAAACATTTTCTACGTGTTGAGTTCCACGTGGGCAAGGAGAAAAAGTCAGCCACCTTGTACAAATGCAGCAGTACTGCTGTACAAGGTGGCTGTTATACATAGAAACACCTGTGGGTGGGGGGCAGGCTCCCTTCAATTTCAGTTCATGTGCCTGCGTGGCGTTTGCAGGTCACGTTGCAAGCTACACAGCAGGGGAACAGCTGGCGTTGCTGAACCCCACTGACACATTGACTGGTGTTTTTCTCTGTGCAGATTGCATGTCCGGGCAAAAACTAGCGGTGTTAGAGCCCAGGGTCAGCAGGAGGAGGAGGAGAGGAGCAAAGTGTAGGCCGAAGCCTGCACTGGTGGCAGCTTTTGGTCGGTTGTGCCAGCGTGGCTTGTGCTGGACACGATGCCGGCTACACAGCGGGGGAACAGCTGGCGGTGCTGAACCCCACTAACACATTGGCTGGTGTTTTTCTCTGTGCAGCTAGCATTTCCGGGCAAAAACTAGCGGTGTTTGAGCCCAGGGTCAGCAGGAGGAGTAGAGGAGCAGAGTGTAGGCCGAAGCCTAGTTGAACCAATTTCAAAGGTTACCTTTAACCCCCCCCCTCAGGTGTTGCAAGGTACAAGAGCCACACCTTGAACAGCATTAATGATGCACAAGTCAAAGGTTGCTCTATTTAATTTTGCTCCTTGCACACGCTGAATTAAACACGTACACTATTTAGCCCATTATACTGTCAAACAGTAGTGGAGGCGTGACTACTAGTCTTTTTAAGGTGACGCAGCACAGGTGTACAAATTTACACCTAGGTGCTGTGCGCAGATTCCTTACCGTTGTTATTTGCAGTACAGGAAACTGCGCTCTTGTGTTATCCCTTGGCAATACCCTGTTAGTGCAGGCCGTCTCATGACCTCATTTCATGTTGGCCGCTGCGGTTAACGATGGCCATAAATCCCAGACCCACAGTGGCTTTTCATAAAGTCACACTGCGGTGCTGGGATTCGTGGCCTTGTGCAGTAAATATGTTCGCCGCTCACACATGTCCTTACACCTGCTTCAGACTGGGCGGCCTCAGCTGATCCCTTATCGCATGCCGCGGCCATGAGGCCGCACAGTCAGAAGAAGGCGGAAGGAGGGGAGTGAAGACAGGGGAACATATGCACTGCTCGTGCCCATCAATCACACCCTCGCAGTCAAAATATATGAGACAACGGGGGGCGTTGTGTCGGGCAGGGGGGACGCACAGGCACAGCCAGCCAACCAATGATGTCAGGAGACGGGCAGCGCTAACAATGGGGGTGCTGCGTGTCATTAAAAAGGAAAGTCACACCTCAGGGACATTGTAATGGTCTGTAATGAGACACATTTTGTACGTGTTGAGTTCCACGTGGGCAAGGAGAAAAAGTCAGCCACCTTGTACAAATGCAGCAGTACTGCTGTACAAGGTGGCTGATATACATAGAAACACCTGTGGGTGGGGGGCAGGCTCCCTTCAATTTCAGTTCATGTGCCTGCGTGGCGTTTGCAGGTCACGTTGCAAGCTACACAGCAGGGGAACAGCTGGCGTTGCTGAACCCCACTGACACATTGACTGGTGTTTTTCTCTGTGCAGATTGCATGTCCGGGCAAAAACTAGCGGTGTTAGAGCCCAGGGTCAGCAGGAGGAGGAGGAGAGGAGCAAAGTGTAGGCCGAAGCCTGCACTGGTGGCAGCTTTTGGTCGGTTGTGCCAGCGTGGCTTGTGCTGGACACGATGCCGGCTACACAGCGGGGGAACAGCAGGCGGTGCTGAACCCCACTAACACATTGGCTGGTGTTTTTCTCTGTGCAGCTAGCATGTCCGGGCAGAAACTGGCGTTGTTAGAGCCCAGGGTCAGCAGGAGGAGGAGAGGAGCAAAGTGTAGGCCGAAGCCTGCACTGGTGGCAGCTTTTGTTCTGTTGTGCCAGCGTGGCTTGTGCTGGACACGTTGCCGACTACACAGCAGGGGAACAGCTGGCGGTGCTGAACCCCACTAACACATTGGCTGGTGTTTTTCTCTGTGCAGCTAGCATTTCCTGGCAAAAACTAGCGGTGTTTGAGCCCAGGGTCAGCAGGAGGAGTAGAGGAGCAGAGTGTAGGCCGAAGCCTAGTTGAACCAATTTCAAAGGTTACCTTTAACCCCCCCCTCAGGTGTTGCAAGGTACAAGAGCCACACCTTGTGCAGCATTAATGCTGCACAAGTGAAAGGTTGCTCTATTTGTTTTGCTCCTTGCACACGCTGACTAAAACACGTACACTATTTAGCCCATTATACTGTCAAACAGTTGTGGAGGCGTGACTTGTCTTTTTAACGAGACGCAGCACAGGTGTCAAAATTTGCACCTAGGTACTGGGCGCAGATTCCTGAGCGTTGTTATTTGCTGTACAGGAGTCTGCGCTATTGTGATCCCTTGGCCATGCGCTGTGAGCGCTTCCTGTCTTCTGACCTCATTTCATGTCGGCCGTTGCGGTTAGCGATGGACATGAATCCCAGACCCACAGTGTGTTTTCAAAAAATCACACTGCGTGGCTGGGATTCGTGGCCTTGTGCAGTAAATAGGTTTGCCGCTTACACATGTCCTTACACCTGCTCCAGACTGGGTGGCCTCAGCTGATCCCTTATCGCCTACCACGGCCAGGAGGCCGCACAGTCTGAAGAAGGCGGAAGGAGATGAGTGAACACAGGCAAACATATGCACTGCACATGCCCATCAATCACACCCTCGCTGTCCAAAAAAATAAGACACCGAGGGCCGTTGTTTCGAGCAGGGGAGATGCACAGGCGCAGCCAGCTAACCAATGATGTCAAAAGACGGGCAGCGCTAACAAGGGTGGTGCTGCGTGTCATTACAAAGGAAAGTCACACCTCAGGGACATTGTAATGGTCTGTAATGAGACACATTTTGTACGTGTTGAGTTCCACGTGGGCAAGGAGAAAAAGTCAGCCACCTTGTACAAATGCAGCAGTACTGCTGTACAAGGTGGCTGATATACATAGAAACACCTGTGGGTGGGGGGCAGGCTCCCTTCAATTTCAGTTCATGTGCCTGCGTGGCGTTTGCAGGTCACGTTGCAAGCTACACAGCAGGGGAACAGCTGGCGTTGCTGAACCCCACTGACACATTGACTGGTGTTTTTCTCTGTGCAGATTGCATGTCCGGGCAAAAACTAGCGGTGTTAGAGCCCAGGGTCAGCAGGAGGAGGAGGAGAGGAGCAAAGTGTAGGCCGAAGCCTGCACTGGTGGCAGCTTTTGGTCGGTTGTGCCAGCGTGGCTTGTGCTGGACACGATGCCGGCTACACAGCGGGGGAACAGCAGGCGGTGCTGAACCCCACTAACACATTGGCTGGTGTTTTTCTCTGTGCAGCTAGCATGTCCGGGCAGAAACTGGCGTTGTTTGAGCCCAGGGTCAGCAGGAGGAGGAGAGGAGCAAAGTGTAGGCCGAAGCCTGCACTGGTGGCAGCTTTTGTTCTGTTGTGCCAGCGTGGCTTGTGCTGGACACGTTGCCGACTACACAGCAGGGGAACAGCTGGCGGTGCTGAACCCCACTAACACATTGGCTGGTGTTTTTCTCTGTGCAGCTAGCATTTCCGGGCAAAAACTAGCGGTGTTTGAGCCCAGGGTCAGCAGGAGGAGTAGAGGAGCAGAGTGTAGGCCGAAGCCTAGTTGAACCAATTTCAAAGGTTACCTTTAACCCCCCCCTCAGGTGTTGCAAGGTACAAGAGCCACACCTTGTGCAGCATTAATGCTGCACAAGTAAAAGGTTGCTCTATTTGTTTTGCTCCTTGCACACGCTGACTAAAACACGTACACTATTTAGCCCATTATACTGTCAAACAGTTGTGGAGGCGTGACTTGTCTTTTTAACGAGACGCAGCACAGGTGTCAAAATTTGCACCTAGGTACTGGGCGCAGATTCCTGAGCGTTGTTATTTGCTGTACAGGAGTCTGCGCTATTGTGATCCCTTGGCCATGCGCTGTGAGCGCTTCCTGTCTTCTGACCTCATTTCATGTCGGCCGTTGCGGTTAGCGATGGACATGAATCCCAGACCCACAGTGTGTTTTCAAAAAATCACACTGCGTGGCTGGGATTCGTGGCCTTGTGCAGTAAATAGGTTTGCCGCTTACACATGTCCTTACACCTGCTCCAGACTGGGCGGCCTCAGCTGATCCCTTATCGCCTACCACGGCCAGGAGGCCGCACAGTCTGAAGAAGGCGGAAGGAGATGAGTTAAGACAGGCGAACATATGCACTGCTCGTGCCCATAAACCACACCCTCGCTGACAAAATAAATATGACAACGAGGGGCGTTGTTTCTAGCAGGGCGGATGCACAGGCGCAGCCAGCTAACCATGATGACAAAAGACGGGAAACGCTACCAAGGGGGGTGCTGCGTATCATTACAAAGGAAAGTCACACCTCAGGGACAGTGGAATGGTCTCAATGAGACACATTTTGTACGTGTTGAGTTCCACGTGGGCAAGGAGAAAAAGTCAGCCACCTTGTACAAATGCAGCAGTACTGCTGTACTAGGTGGCTGTTATACATAGAAACACCTGGGGGGGTGGGGCCAGGTTCCCTTTTAATTTCAGTTCCTGTGCCTGCATGGCGTTTGCAGGTCACGTTGCCGGCTACACAGCAGGGGAACAGCTGGCGTTGCTGAACCCCACTAACACATTGGCTGGTGTTTTTCTCTGTGCAGCTAGCACTTCCGGGCAAAAACTAGCGGTGTTTGAGCCCAGGGTCAGCAGGAGGAGGAGAGGAGCAGAGTGTAGGCCGAAGCCTGCACTGGTGGCAGCTTTTGTTCTGTTGTGCCAGCGTGGCTTGTGCTGGACACGTTGCCGACTACACAGCAGGGGAACAGCTGGCGGTGCTGAACCCCACTGACACATCACCTAGTGTTTTTTTCTGTGTAGACAACACTTCCAGGTGGCAACTGACAGTGTTGAAACCCAGGGAATCAAAGAGGAGCAGAGTGTAGGCCGAAGCCTGCAGTGGAGCAAGTTGAAAGGGAACCTTTAACCCCCCCCCCCCAGGCATTTGTTGCTGAAAGAGCCATCTTGTACAGCAGTAATACTGCACATGGAAAATGGTGGCTCCGAAAATTATGCTCCTTGCAAACGCTGAAGTACACACTCATATAATGTGTCCCCTCACACCGTCAAACCATCCCGGAAGTGGGACTTTCCTTTGTAATGTGACACAGCACAGCCGTCATTCCAACCCCCTTGGTGCCGGGCACCACCTCCTCAACGTTGTTTGGTTCTGTCACGGAGCCCGCACTGTAATGTTATCCCTTGGCCATGCACAGTTAGCGGTGCCCGTCTTCTGACATCATGTAGGTGTCAGGCTGGCAGTGCCTGTGCGTCCAAGCTGCCCGAGATCCAACCTTGCAGTGTCATCTAATGTAGTCCCACTGCGGGCCAGGGATCCATGGGCATGCGCAGTGCATATCATCGCCTCTCACTCACCTCCTTCCTGCTTCTTCAGACTGTGCGGCGTCACGGCCGTGGCATGCTATTAGGGATCAGCTGACGCCGCCTAGTCTGAAGAAGCGTGAAGAAGGGGAGTGAGAGGCTAGTATATGCACTGCGCATGGCCATGGATACCAGGCCCACTGTGGGATCACATTAGACGACACTGCGAGGTGTGATTTCGGGCAGCGTGGACGCACAGGCGCAGCCAGGACGACAACAAATGATGTCAGAGGACGGGCAGCGCAAACTGTGCATGGCCAAGGGATAACATAACAGCGCAGGGTCCATGACGGAATCAAACAACGCTAAGGAGGCAGCGCACGGTGCCAAGGGGGTAGCAATGACGGCTGTGCTGTGTCACATTACAAAGGAAAGTCCCACCTCCGGGACGGTTGGACGGTGTGAGGGGACACATTACATGAGTGTGTAGTTCAGCGTTTGCAAGGAGCATAATTTCAAGAGCGACCTTTCCCTTGTGCAGTATTAGTGCTGCACATGGTGGCTCTTTCAGTAACAAACGCCTAGGGGGGGGGGGGGACAGGTCCCCTTACATTTTAGTTGTGCCAGCGTGGCGGTCGCATGACACGTTGCCGGATACACAGCTGGGGATCAGCTGACGTTACTGAACCCCAATAACAGAGGAGCGACTGTTGACTGTGCACACAGCACTTCCAGGCACCAACTGGCGGTGTTAGAGCCCAGGGACAGCAGGAGGAGCAGATTGGAGGTATTGCCGCACACACAGCTGGGGATCAGCTGACGTTACTGAACCCCAATAACAGAGGAGCGACTGTTGACTGTGCACACAGCACTTCCAGGCACCAACTGGCGGTGTTAGAGCCCAGGGACAGCAGGAGGAGCAGAGGAACAGAGTGTAGGCCGAAGCCTGATTGGAGCAAGTTGAAAGGAAACCTTTAACCCCCCCCCCCAAGACGTTTGTAGCTGAAAGAGCCATGTTGTGCAGCACTAAGGATGCAAAAGGAAAAGGTTGCTCTTTTAATTATGCTCCTTGCAAACACCGAAGTAAACACTAAAAATGTGTCCCTTTATACCGTTAAACCGTTCCGGAGGTGCGAATTTCCTTCGTAATGGGACACAGCACAGCTGTCATTCCTATCCCCTTGATGCCGTGCGCTGCCTCCTCAGCGTTGTTTTAAGCTGCCACGGAGCCTGCGCTGTTCTGTTAGCCCTTGGCCATGCCCAATTAGCGCTGCCTGTCTTCTGACATAATTTGGTGTCAGGCTGTCAGTGCCTGTGCGTCCACGCTGCTCCAGATCCCACCTCGCAGTCTCATCTAACGTAATCCCACTGCGGGCCTTGGAACCATGGGCATGCACAGTGCATAACCTCGACTCTCACTCCCCTCCTTCCCTCTTCTTCAGACTGTGCGGTGTCACGGCCGTGGCATGCTAGGGATCAGCTGACGGCGCACAGTCTAAAGAAGGCGGAGGGAAATGAGCGAGAGCCCGAGGGGAAGATATGCACTGCGCATGCCCATGGATCCCAGGCCCGCAGTGTGACTCAATCAGAAGACACTGCGAGGCGGGATCTCGGGCACCGCGGCCGCACAGGCGCAGCCAGCCTGACACCAAATTATGTCAGAAGACAGGCAGCGCAAATAGGGCATGCCCAAGGGATAACAGAACAGCGCAGGCTCCGTGACAGCTTAAAACAACGCTGAGGAGGCAGCGCATGGCACCAAGGGGGTAGGAATGACGGCTGTGCTGCGTCACATTACGAAGGAAAGTCCCAGCTCCGGGACGGTATAACGGTATCAGTGAACACATTTTATAAGTGTTAAGTTCTGCGTGTGCAAAGAGCTAAAAAAAAAGAGCTACCTTTTCCTTGTGCAGCATTACTGCTGCACAAGATGGCTCTTTCAGTAACAAACGACGGGGGGGGGGGGGGGGGGACAGGTTCCCTTACATTTAGGTTGTTGTGCCAGCGTGGCGGTCGCAGGACACATTGCCGGCTACACAGCTGGGGATCAGCTGACGTTACTGAAACCCAATAACACTGGGTCGTATGTTTTTACTGTGCAGCCTGCACTTCTGAGCCGCAACTGGCGGTGTTGGAGCCCAGGAATAGCAGTTCAGGTGGTAGAAAGATGAACACAGCAGGAGACCTGGATGACACCCAATTACTTAATCAGGCAGAGGAGTGGCAAATTCCTGCGAGATCCAGGCCTGGTTCATTTTCAGGAAAGTAAGCCGGTCAACGTTATCGGAGGATAGTCGCATGCGACGGTCTGTTAGTACACCACCTGCGGCACTAAAGACACGTTCCGATAAGACACTAGCCGCAGGGCAAGCCAGCACCTCCAATGCATACTGGCTTAGCTCTGGCCATGTATCCAGCTTAGAGACCCAAAACTTGAACGGGGAAGAGCCGTCTGGGAGTACAGTAAGAGGGCAAGCCATGTAGTCTGTCACCATCTGACGGAACCGTTGCCTCCTGCTGACTGGAGCCGCCGGTGATGGTGTAGACATTTGGGGCGGGCACACAAAAGTGTGCCAGAGTTGTGCCATACTGGGCTTGCCTTGGGCAGAGGCACTGCTTCTGCTCCCTCTTTGGGCAGAGCCTCCCCCACTGCCTCGACGCACTGAGCTGCTTTGTAAAGCACTAGCAGCACTCCTCTCAGTTGGACAGGAGAAGATGATGGAATTCACCAGTGTGTCGTGGTACTCCCGCAATTTACGCTCCCGGGTCAACGCAGGGATGAGGTTTTGGACGTTGTCCCGGTAGCGAGGATCGAGGAGGGTGAACACCCAATAATCAGGCATGTTGAGAATGTGGTCGATGCGGCGGTCGTTTCTCAGGCACTGCAGCATGAAATCCACCATGTGCTGCAGAGTGCCAACCGGCCCAGAAACGCTGTCCCCTGCTTGAGACATGATCTCTGCCCGCTCGTCATCACCCCACCCTCGCTGTACACACTGACCACTGGACAATTGTGTCGCTCCCTCCTCTGGACGGAGCTCTTCCTCCTCCATTGACTCCTCCTCATCCTCCTCACAAATTGGCCCCTGCGTACCCCTTTGTGAGGAACCACGTGGCGCTGACTCTCCAGAAGCTGATGGAAAAGGTGACTCCTCATCCTCCACCTCTTCCACCACATCATCCCTTAACCCTTGCAAAGTTTGCTGAAGCAGGCAGATAAGGGGGACAGTCATGCTGACTAGTGCATCATCTGCACTTGCCATCCGCGTGGAATAATCAAAAGGACGCAAAACCTGGCAGACGTCCTTCATAGTGGCCCACTCTGTGGTTGTGAAGTCTGATCGGCGCTGACTGCGACTTCTTTGCGCCTGATGCAGCTGGTACTCCATAACTGCTTGCTGCTGCTCACACAACCGCTCCAACATATGTAACGTGGAATTCCACCGGGTAGGTAGGTCACATATGATGCGGTGTTCCGGAAGGCGGAATCGGCGCTGCAGAGCAGCAATGCGGGATCTGGCCAAGCTGGAACGCCGCAAGTGAGCACACTCTAGGCGGACCTTGTGCAGCAGGGCATCAAGATCCGGATAGTCCCTCAGAAAACTCTGCACAACCAAATTGAGCACATGTGCCAGACATGGGATGTGAGTGAGGTTGCCAAGGGCCAAAGCTGCCACCAGATTTCGGCCATTGTCACACACTACCATGCCTGGCTGGAGATTCGCTGGCAGTAACCACACATCGCTCTCCTGCTTTATGGCATTCCAGAGCTCCTGCGCTGTGTGGCTTCGATGCCCCAATGAAACTAGTTTCAAGACGGCCTGCTGACGTTTGGCCACGGCTGTGCTCATGTCGGTCATAGGTAAACGTTCACGGGTCCATGTGGGGGTGGACTGTGACGGATCCTGCAGAGAGGAATCAGAGGAACTGGTGTAAGAGGAGGAGTCGATGCGTACAGACTGGATTCCTGCAATCCTTGGAGTGGGCAGGACACGTCCTGCGCCACTCGCACGATCTGTACCTGGCTCAACAACATTAACCCAATGGGCAGTGAGGGAAACATATCGCCCCTGTCCATGCTGACTGGTCCACGCATCGGTGGTGAGGTGGACCTTGCTACTGACGGCGTTCAGTAGCGCATGTTTTATGTTTGCCTCAACATGCCTGTGCAGGGCAGGGACAGCCTGCCTGCTGAAGTAAAAGCGGCTGGGCACCTTGTACTGTGGGACTGCCAATGCCATCAAGTCACGGAAGCTGTCAGTCTCCACCAGCCTGAACGAGAGCATTTCCAGGGACAACAGTTTGGCAATGCCTGCATTCAGAGCCTGTGCTCGGGGGTGGTTGGCCGAGAATGCCCGCCTTTTCTCCCATGCCTGTACTACCGATGGCTGTAGAGTAGACTGGGAGTGTGAGGATGACTGGGAAGGTGGTGCTGTGGGTGGAATTACACAAGGTCTCTGGGAGGAAGCCAAACCAGCTGTGCGTGAGCTGGAGGAAGAGGCAACACGAGCTGAAGAGGTGGTAGCTGCCGCTGTTGGTTGGCCTACATCTTCAGTGTGTTTCTGTAACTCCACCGCGTGCCTGGTCCGCACATGTTTCCACATATTTGTGGTATTGAGGTTGCTGACATTTTTCCCTCTTTTTACTTTATGATGACACAGCTTGCATTTGACAAAACAAATGTCATCTGCAACTGTGTCAAAAAAGGACCAGGCACTGCAAGTCTTGGGAGCGCCCTTTTTGGCTTTGGAAAGAGACAGGCTCCTAACGGGTGCCAAAGTGGAGGCTACAGGCTCCGCAGTCTTCCCCCTCCCTCTCCCTCTTTGGCCCGTAAGAGGAAGCTCTTCCTCTGAGCTGCTCCCACCACCTTCCTGTTCCTCACGCCACGATGGGTCAAGGACCTCATCATCTCCACTACCCTCTGCCACCAACTGCTCCTCCTGGGTAGTCTCAGCAGCACAGTACGCACGAGAAAGCGGCACCTGAGTTTCATCATCAGATGCGTACTGCGCTGTGGTCACCGGAGGCACTGGCCCACCTGCCTCTTCAGAGTCAGAGAGAAAAAGGTGTTGGGCATCACTGCACACTGCCTCTTCTTCCATTTCTCCAATGCTGCTTGGCTGGCCCCCTGTTTCCAAGCCAAGAGATTCAGAGAACAGAAGTAGAGACGGCTCCTGTCCTGGGCTCTCTGACTGCCTGGCCAATTTGGCAGGTGGTGAAGAGACAGATGGCTGCTCTCCAGTGCTCTGTGCCTGAGAGGATGTGGCACTAACTGAAGTCGATGCCGAGGCGTTAGCTGCCATCCACCCGACAACGGCTTCAATTTGGTCTTCACGCAGCAGCGGTGCACGGCGCTCTCCGACAAAGCTGCGCATGAAGGACTGTTCCCTGCTGAAACTGAGTGACGACGAGTCACCGGCGCCCGCAGCAGGCACAGAATCACCACGTCCTCTCCCTGCTCCTCTCCCTGCTCCGCGCCCACGCCCACGTGCCTTACTCCCTGCCCTCTTCATCTTGGTTGACAGATAAAGATAAGCAGAAAAGTACTAAGGCCTTAGTGTGCTTATTCCTGTAATGCTCCTCCTAACAGGTGTAAGAAACACTAATGTTGTAAATTGTGGACTAAACTTTATTATTTTTCAAATGTGGCCTACACAAGTGTAAGTTGTGTTTGGTGAACTTAACCTTTTTTTTGGTGCAGATCGGGCTACAGAGCTAGTTTAAATCACACGGAGACCGTGCAGACAGCCGTAAACGGCGCTGCAAGGCCAAGAAACCCTCCTCTAGGTTATCCTATATAGTGTTTTTCCACTATTTAGCTGGATACAAGTGGAAAGACACTAATAGGAATTTTTTTTTTCAAATTTTAAACTGGCTGCACTATTTGAAAAAAAGGAAATTGTTTTTCAAGGTATGAGGCAGTAACGCACCCTGAGCTGAATCCAACCGGCTATGGCTGCACACAGACTACAGGGCGAGCTGGGCTCACACGGAGACCGTGCAGACAGCCGTAAACGGCGCTGCAAGGCCAAAAAACCCTCCTCTAGGTTATCCTATATAGTGTTTTTCCACTATTTAGCTGGATACGAGTGGAAAGACACTAATAGGAATTTTTTTTTTCAAATTTTAAACAGGCTGCACTATTTGAAAAAAAGGAAAATTTTTCTCAAGGTATGAGCCAGTAACGAACCCTGAGCTGAATCCAACCGGCTATGGCTGCACACAGACTACAGGGCGAGCTGGGCTCACACGGAGACCGTGCAGACAGCCGTAAACGGCGCTGCAAGGCCAAAAAACCCTCCTCTAGGTTATCCTATATAGTGTTTTTCCACTATTTAGCTGGATACGAGTGGAAAGACACTAATAGGAATTTTTTTTTTCAAATTTTAAACAGGCTGCACTATTTGAAAAAAAGGAAAATTTTTCTCAAGGTATGAGCCAGTAACGAACCCTGAGCTGAATCCAACCGGCTATGGCTGCACACAGACTACAGGGCGAGCTGGGCTCACACGGAGACCGTGCAGACAGCCGTAAACGGCGCTGCAAGGCCAAAAAACCCTCCTCTAGGTTATCCTATATAGTGTTTTTCCACTATTTAGCTGGATACGAGTGGAAAGACACTAATAGGAATTTTTTTTTTCAAATTTTAAACAGGCTGCACTATTTGAAAAAAAGGAAAATTTTTCTCAAGGTATGAGCCAGTAACGAACCCTGAGCTGAATCCAACCGGCTATGGCTGCACACAGACTACAGGGCGAGCTGGGCTCACACGGAGACCGTGCAGACAGCCGTAAACGGCGCTGCAAGGCCCAAAAACCCCCCTCTAGGTTATCCTATGTAGTGTTTTTCCACAATAGAGCTGGAGACTGGTGGAAAAACACTAATAGGAAATTTGAGAAAAAATGTGCAGCAGGCTGCACTAAGAGCAAAAAAGAACAACTGTGTGAGGCAGTGTGAACCCCCCCTGAGCTGAATACAACCGGGTATATGGCTGCACACAGACTACAGAGTGAGCTGCACACACACACACACAGAGACCTTGCAGAACGCTGTTAAAACAGCGCTGCAAGGCAAGAGCAAGGTGAACAGTGAAGAACACACAGCGTTTTGCTAAATTAGCCTTTGGAAAGGAAAATAAAGCAATTAGCTAGCTCAACTGGCCCTCAGTTAGAACACAGCGTCCTGTCCCTAACTGAAATCACAGCAGAGTGAGCGCAAAATGGCGGCAGCGCTTTTTTATAGTGCAGAGTGACATCATTTCAGCAGCCAATCCAAGCCTTGCCAGTACTTACATGCCCACCATGCTAAACAGGATGTGCCCACACTTTCATTCATTCCTCATTGGCTGCTGCGTTCAATTTGAATTCTGGGAACTTCCGATTCCGGTATCCGATACGCGGGAAGTATCGGAATTCAGTATCGGAATTCCGATACCGCAAATATCGGCCGATACCCGATACTTGCGGTATCGGAATGCTCAACACTACTCTATGCCATACACTCTACACTCTATACCATTCACTCTATACCCTACACTCTACACTTTATACCCTACACTCTATACCCTACAATCTATACCCTACACTCTATACCCTACACGCTATATCCTACACTCTATACCCTACACTCTATACCCTACACTCTACACTCTATACCCTACACTCTATACCATACACTCTATACCCTACACTCTACACTCTATACCCTACACTCTATACCATACACTCTATACCATACACTATATGCCCTACACTCTAATCTCCATACCATACACTCTATACCCTACACTCTATAACATACATTCTACACCCTACACTCTATACCATACACTCTATACCCTACACTCTACACTCTATACCATACACTCTATACCCTACACGCTACACTCTATACCCTAAACTCTACACCCTACACTCTATACCCTACACTCTATACCCTACACTCTATACCCTACACTCTATACCCTACACTCTACACTCTATACCCTACACTCTATACCGTACACTCTATACCATACACTCTATACCATACACTCTATATCATACCCTCTATACCCTACACTCTATACCCTACACTCTACACTCTATACCCTACACTCTACACTCTATACCCTACACTCTATACATTACAATCTATACCATACACTCTATACCATACACTCTATACCCTACACTCTATACCTCACACTCTACACTCTATCCCCTGCACTCTATACCATACACCCTACACTCTATACCATACACTCTATACCCTACACTCTATACCCTCCACTCTATACCCTACACTCTACACTCTACACCCTACACTCTACACTTTATACCCTACACTCTATACCCTACACTCTATACCCTTCACTCTATACCCTACACGCTATACCCTACACTCTATACCCTACACTCTATACCCTACACTCTATACCCTACACTCTACACCCTACACTCTATACCCTACACCCTATACCCTACACTCTATACCCTACACTCAACACTCTACACTCTATACCCTACACTCTATACCCTACACTCTATACCCTACACTCTACACCCTACACTCGATACCCTACACTCTATACCCTACAATCTATACCATACACTCTATACCATACACTCTATACCATACACTCTATCCCCTACACTCTATACCATACACTCTACACTCTATACTCTACACTCTACACCCTACACTATATACCCTACACTCTACACTCTATACCCTACATTCTCTACCCTACACTCTATACCATACACTCTATACCATACACTCTATCCCCTACACTCTATACCATACACTTTACACTCTATACCCTACTTTCTATACCCTACACTCTACACTCTACACCCTACACTCTATACCCTACACTCTACACTCTATACCCTACACTCTACACTCTATACCCTACACTCTACACCCTACACTCTATACCATACACTCTATACCCTACACTCTACACTCTATACCCTACACTCTATACCCTACACTCTATACCCTACACCCTACGCTCTATACCCTACACTCTATACCCTAAACTCTACACTCTATACCCTACACTCTATTCCAAACACTCTATACCCTACACTCTATACCCTACACTCTACACTCTATACCCTACACTCTACACTTTACACTCTATACCCTACACTCTATACTCTATACCCTACACTCTATACCGTGCATTCTACACTCTATACTCTACACTCTATACCCTGCACTCTAATCCCTACACTCTACACTCTATACCCTACACTCTATACCCTACACTCTATACCCTACACTCTACACCCTACACTCTATACCCTACACTCTATACCCTACACTCTATACCCTACACTCTACACTCTATACCCTACACTCTATACCATACACTCTACACTCTATTCCCTACACTCTATACCATACACTCTATACCCTACACTCTATACCCTACACTCTACACTCTATACCCTACAATCTATACCCTACACTCTATACCCTACACTCTACACCCTACACTCTATACCCTACAATCTACACTCTATACCCTACACTCTATTCCATACACTCTATACCCTACACTCTATACCATACACTCTACACCATACACTCTATACCATACACTCTATACCCCACACTCTACACTCTATACCCTACACTCTATACCCTACACTATACACTCTATACCCTACACTCTACACCATACACTCTATACCCTACACTCTATACTCTACGCTATACACTCTATGCCTTACAATCTATACCTTACACTCTTTACAATACACTCTATACCCTACACTCTATACCCTACACTCTACACTCTATAACCTACACTCTATACCATACACTCTATATCCTACACTCTATACCCTACACTCTATACCCTACACTCTACACTCTATACCCTACACTCTATACCATACACTCTATACCCTACACTCTATGCCCTACACTCTAATCTCCATACCATACACTCTATACCCTACACTCTATAACATACATTCTACACCCTACACTCTATACCATACACTCTATACCATACACTCTACACTCTATACCATTCACTCTATACCCTACACTCTACACTTTATACCCTACACTCTATACCCTACAATCTATACCCTACACTCTATACCCTACACGCTATATCCTACACTCTATACCCTACACTCTATACCCTACACTCTACACTCTATACCCTACACTCTATACCATACACTCTATACCCTACACTCTACACTCTATACCCTACACTCTATACCATACACTCTATACCATACACTATATGCCCTACACTCTAATCTCCATACCATACACTCTATACCCTACACTCTATAACATACATTCTACACCCTACACTCTATACCATACACTCTATACCCTACACTCTACACTCTATACCATACACTCTATACCCTACACGCTACACTCTATACCCTAAACTCTACACCCTACACTCTATACCCTACACTCTATACCCTACACTCTATACCCTACACTCTATACCCTACACTCTACACTCTATACCCTACACTCTATACCGTACACTCTATACCATACACTCTATACCATACACTCTATATCATACCCTCTATACCCTACACTCTATACCCTACACTCTACACTCTATACCCTACACTCTACACTCTATACCCTACACTCTATACATTACAATCTATACCATACACTCTATACCATACACTCTATACCCTACACTCTATACCTCACACTCTACACTCTATCCCCTGCACTCTATACCATACACCCTACAATCTATACCATACACCCTGTACCCTACACTCTAAACTCTATACCCTACACTCTATACCCTACACTCTATACCCTACACCCTACGCTCTATACCCTACACTCTATACCCTACACTCAACACTCTATACCCTACACTCTATTCCATACACTCTATACCCTACACTCTACACTCTATACCATACACTCTACACTTTACACTCTATACCTTACACTCTATACCCTACACTCTATACTCTATACCCTACACTCTATACTCTATACAATACACTCTATACCGTACATTCTACACTATATACCCTACACTCTATACCCTACACTCTAATCCCTACACTCTACACTCTATACCCTACACTCTATACCCTACACTCTATACCCTACACTCTACACTCTATACCCTACACTCTATACCATACACTCTATACCCTACACTCTACACTCTATTCCCTACACTCTATACCATACACTCTATACCCTACACTCTTTACCCTACACTATACACTCTATACCCTACACTCTACACTCTATACCATAGACTCTATACCCTACAATCTACACTCTATACCCTACAATCTATACCCTACACTCTATACCGTACACTTTATACCCTACACTCTATACCTTACACTCTATACCCTACACTCTACACCCTACACTCTACACTCTATAACCTACACTCTATACCATACACTCTATATCCTACACTCTATACCCTACACTCTATACCCTACACTCTACACTCTATACCCTACACTCTATACCATACACTCTATACCCTACACTCTATGCCCTACACTCTAATCTCCATACCATACACTCTATACCCTACACTCTATAACATACATTCTACACCCTACACTCTATACCATACACTCTATACCATACACTCTACACTCTATACCATTCACTCTATACCCTACACTCTACACTTTATACCCTACACTCTATACCCTACAATCTATACCCTACACTCTATACCCTACACGCTATATCCTACACTCTATACCCTACACTCTATACCCTACACTCTACACTCTATACCCTACACTCTATACCATACACTCTATACCCTACACTCTACACTCTATACCCTACACTCTATACCATACACTCTATACCATACACTATATGCCCTACACTCTAATCTCCATACCATACACTCTATACCCTACACTCTATAACATACATTCTACACCCTACACTCTATACCATACACTCTATACCCTACACTCTACACTCTATACCATACACTCTATACCCTACATGCTACACTCTATACCCTAAACTCTACACCCTACACTCTATACCCTACACTCTATACCCTACACTCTATACCCTACACTCTATACCCTACACTCTACACTCTATACCCTACACTCTATACCGTACACTCTATACCATACACTCTATACCATACACTCTATATCATACCCTCTATACCCTACACTCTATACCCTACACTCTACACTCTATACCCTACACTCTACACTCTATACCCTACACTCTATACATTACAATCTATACCATACACTCTATACCATACACTCTATACCCTACACTCTATACCTCACACTCTACACTCTATCCCCTGCACTCTATACCATACACCCTACAATCTATACCATACACCCTGTACCCTACACTCTAAACTCTATACCCTACACTCTATACCCTACACTCTATACCCTACACCCTACGCTCTATACCCTACACTCTATACCCTACACTCAACACTCTATACCCTACACTCTATTCCATACACTCTATACCCTACACTCTACACTCTATACCATACACTCTACACTTTACACTCTATACCTTACACTCTATACCCTACACTCTATACTCTATACCCTACACTCTATACTCTATACAATACACTCTATACCGTACATTCTACACTATATACCCTACACTCTATACCCTACACTCTAATCCCTACACTCTATACTCTATACCCTACACTCTATACCCTACACTCTATACCCTACACTCTACACTCTATACCCTACACTCTATACCATACACTCTATACCCTACACTCTACACTCTATTCCCTACACTCTATACCATACACTCTATACCCTACACTCTTTACCCTACACTATACACTCTATACCCTACACTCTACACTCTATACCATAGACTCTATACCCTACAATCTACACTCTATACCCTACAATCTATACCCTACACTCTATACCGTACACTTTATACCCTACACTCTATACCTTACACTCTATACCCTACACTCTACACCCTACACTCTACACTCTATACCCTACACTCTATAACCTACACTCTATACCCTACACTCTTTACCCTACTCTCTACACTTTATACCCTACACTCTACACTCTATACCCTACACTCTACACTCTATTCCCTACACTCTACACTCTATTCCCTACACTCTATACCATACTCTCTATACCCTACACTTTTTACCCTACAATATACACTCTATACCCTACACTCTACACTCTATACCCTACACTCTATACCCTACACTCTACACTCTATACCCTACAATCTATACCCTACACTCTATACCCTACACTCTAAACGCTACACTCTGTACCCTACACTCTACACTCTATACCCTACACTCTATACCATACACTCTATACCCTACACTCTATACCCTACACTCTATACCCTACACTCTACACTCTATACCCTACACTCTATAACATACACTTTATACCGTACACTCTATACCTTACACTCTATACCCTACACTCTACACCCTACACTCTATACCCTACACTCTATAACCTACACTCTATACCCTACTCTCTACACTTTATACCCTACACTCTACACTCGATAACCTACAATCTACACCCTACAATCTACAATCTATACCCTACACTCTATAACCTACACTCTATACCCTACACTCTACACCCTTCTCTCTACACTTTATACCCTACACTCTACACTCTATACCCTACACTCTATACCCTACACTCTATACTCTATACCCTACACTCTACACTCTATACCCAACTATCTAAACACTACACTCTATACCCTACACTCTACACTCTATACCCTACACTCTATACCCTACACTCTACACTCTATACCCTACACTCTACACTCTATACCCTACTCTCTAAACCCTACACTCTATACCCTACACTCTACACTCTATACCCTACACTCTATACCCTACACTCTACACTCTATCCCCTGCACTCTATACCATACACTCTACACTCTATACTCTACACTCTATACCCTACACTCTACACTCTATACCCTACACTCTATACCCTACACTCTACACTCTATACCCTACACTCTACACTCTATACCCTACACTCTATACCCTACAATCTATACCATACACTCTATACCATACACTCTATACCCTACACTCTACACTCTATACCCTACACTCTACACTCTATACCCTACACTCTATACCCTACAATCTATACCATACACTCTATACCATACACTACACTCTATACCATACTCTCTATACCCTACACTTTTTACCCTACAATATACACTCTATACCCTACACTCTACACTCTATACCCTACACTCTATACCCTACACTCTACACTCTATACCCTACAATCTATACCCTACACTCTATACCCTACACTCTAAACGCTACACTCTGTACCCTACACTCTACACTCTATACCCTACACTCTATACCATACACTCTATACCCTACACTCTATACCCTACACTCTATACCCTACACTCTACACTCTATACCCTACACTCTATAACATACACTTTATACCGTACACTCTATACCTTACACTCTATACCCTACACTCTACACCCTACACTCTATACCCTACACTCTATAACCTACACTCTATACCCTACTCTCTACACTTTATACCCTACACTCTACACTCTATAACCTACAATCTACCACCTACAATCTACAATCTATACCCTACACTCTATAACCTACACTCTATACCCTACACTCTACACCCTACTCTCTACACTTTATACCCTACACTCTACACTCTATACCCTACACTCTATACCCTACACTCTATACTCTATACCCTACACTCTACACTCTATACCCAACTATCTAAACACTACACTCTATACCCTACACTCTACACTCTATACCCTACACTCTATACCCTACACTCTACACTCTATACCCTACACTCTACACTCTATACCCTACTCTCTAAACCCTACACTCTATACCCTACACTCTACACTCTATACCCTACACTCTATACCCTACACTCTACACTCTATCCCCTGCACTCTATACCATACACTCTACACTCTATACTCTACACTCTATACCCTACACTCTATACCCTACACTCTATACCCTACACTCTACACTCTATACCCTACACTCTACACTCTATACCCTACACTCTATACCCTACAATCTATACCATACACTCTATACCATACACTCTATACCCTACACTCTACACTCTATACCCTACACTCTACACTCTATACCCTACACTCTATACCCTACAATCTATACCATACACTCTATACCATACACTCTATACCCTACACTCTATACCTCACACTCTACACTCTATCCCCTGCACTCTATAACACACACTCTACACTCTATACCCTACACTCTATATCCTACACTCTACACTCTATACCCTACACTCTATACCCTACACTCTACACTCTATACCCTACACTCTACACTCTATACCCTACACTCTATACCCTACAATCTATACCATACACTTTATACCATACACTCTATACCCTACACTCTATACCCTACACTCTACACTCTATACCCTACACTCTATACCCTACACTCTATACCCTACACTCTACACTCTATACCCTACACTCTACACTGTATACCCTACACTCTATACCCTACAATCTATACCATACACGCTATACCATACACTCTATACCCTACACTCTATATCTCACACTCTACACTCTATCCCCTGCACTCTATACCATACACTCTACACTCTATACCCTACACTCTATACCCTACACTCTACACTCTATATCCTACACTCTATACCCTACACTCTACACTCTATACCCTACACTCTACACTCTATACCCTACACTCTATACCCTACAATCTATACCATACACTCTATACCATACACTCTATACCCTACACTCTATACCCTACAATCTATACCCTACACTCTATACCATACACTCTATACCCTACACTCTATATCATACACTCTATAGCCTACACTCTATTCCCTACACTCTATACCATACACTCTATACCCTACACTATACACTCTATACCCTACTCTCTACAATCTTTACCATACACTCTATACCCTACACTCTATACCCTACAATCTACACTCTATACCCTACAATCTATACACTACACTCTATACCCTACACTCTACACTCTATACCCTACACTCTACACTCTATACCCTACACTCTATACTCTATACCCTACACTCTACACTCTATACCCAACTCTCTAAACCCTACACTCTATACCCTACACTCTACACTCTATACCCTACACTCTATACCCTACACTCTACACTCAATACCCTACACTCTACACTCTATACCCTACTCTCTAAACCCTACACTCTATACCCTACACTCTACACTCTATACCCTACACTCTATACCCTACACTCTACACTCTATACCCTACACTCTATACCCTACACTCTATACTCTACACTCTATACCCTACACTCTATACCCTACACTCTATACCCTAAACTCTATACCATACACTCTATACCCTACACTCAATACCCTACACTCTATACCCTACACTCTACACCATACACTCTATACCCTACCCTCTATACCTTACACTCTATACCCTACACTCTACACAGTATACCCTACACTCTATACCCTACACTCTATACCATACACTCTATACCCTACACTCTACACTCTATACCCTACACTCTATACCCTACAATCTATACCATACACTCTATACCATACACTCTACAACCTACACTCTATACCCTACACTCTACACTCTATACACTACACTCTGTACCCTACACTCTATACCCTACACTCTATACCATACACTCTGTACCCTACACTCTATACCTCACACTCTACACTATATCCCCTGCACTCTATACCATACACTCTACACTCTATACCCTACACTCTATACCCTACACTCTACATTCTATACCCTACACTCTATACCCTACACTCTACACTCTATACCCTACACTCTACACTCTATACCCTACACTCTATACCCTACAATCTATACCATACACTCTATACCATACACTCTATACCCTACACTCTATACCCTACACTCTACACTCTATACCCTACACTCTATACCCTACACTCTATACCCTACACTCTACACTCTATACCCTACACTCTACACTGTATACCCTACACTCTATACCCTACAATCTATACCATACACGCTATACCATACACTCTATACCCTACACTCTATATCTCACACTCTACACTCTATCCCCTGCACTCTATACCATACACTCTACACTCTATACCCTACACTCTATACCCTACACTCTACACTCTATACCCTACACTCTATACCCTACACTCTACACTCTATACCCTACACTCTACACTCTATACCCTACACTCTATACCCTACAATCTATACCATACACTCTATACCCTACACTCTATACCCTACAATCTATACCCTACACTCTATACCATACACTCTATACCCTACACTCTATATCATACACTCTATAGCCTACACTCTATTCCCTACACTCTATACCATACACTCTATACCCTACACTCTATACCCTACAATCTACACTCTATACCCTACAATCTATACACTACACTCTATACCCTACACTCTACACTCTATACCCTACACTCTATACCCTACACTCTACACTCTATACCCTACACTCTATACTCTATACCCTACACTCTACACTCTATACCCAACTCTCTAAACCCTACACTCTATACCCTACACTCTACACTCTATACCCTACACTCTATACCCTACACTCTACACTCAATACCCTACACTCTACACTCTATACCCTACTCTCTAAACCCTACACTCTATACCCTACACTCTACACTCTATACCCTACACTCTATACCCTACACTCTACACTCTATACCCTACATTCTATACCCTACACTCTATACTCTACACTCTATACCCTACACTCTATACCCGACACTCTACACCCTACACTTTATAGCTTACACTCTATACCCTACACTCTATACCCTAAACTCTATACCATACACTCTATACCCTACACTCAATACCCTACACTCTATACCCTACACTCTACACCATACACTCTATACCCTACCCTCTATACCTTACACTCTATACCCTACACTCTACACAGTATACCCTACACTCTATACCCTACACTCTACACTCTATACCCTACACTCTATACCATACACTCTATACCCTACACTCTATACCCTACACTCTACACTCTATACCCTACACTCTATACCCTACACTCTACACTTTATACCCTACACTCTATACCCTACACTCTATACCCTACACTCTATACCCTACACTCTACACTCTATACCCTACACTCTATACCCTACACTCTATACCCTACACTCTATACCCTACACTCTATACCCTACACTCTACACTTAATACCCTACACTCTATACCCTACACTCTATACCATACACTCTGTACCCTACACTCTATACCCTACACTCTATACCCTACACTCTACACTCTATACCCTACACTCTATACCCTACACTCTATACCCTACACTCTACACTTTATACCCTACACTCTATACCCTACACTCTATACCCTCCACTCTATACTCTACACTCTACACCCTACACTCTACACTTTATACCCTACACTCTATACCCTACACTCTATACCCTTCACTCTATACCCTACACGCTATACCCTACACTCTATACCCTACACTCTATACCCTACACTCTATACCCTACACTCTACACCCTACACTCTATACCCTACACCCTATACCCTACACTCTATACCCTAAACTCAACACCCTACACTCTATACCCTACACTCTATACCCTACACTCTATACCCTACACTCTACACTCTATACCCTACACTCTACACTCGATACCCTACACTCTATACCCTACAATCTATATCATACACTCTATACCATACACTCTATACCATACACTCTATCCCCTACACTCTATACCATACACTCTACACTCTATACCCTACACTATACACCCTACACTCTATACCCTACATTCTCTACCCTACACTCTATACCATACACTCTATACCATACACTCTATCCCCTACACTCTATACCGTACACTTTACGCTCTATACCCTACACTCCATACCCTACACTCTACACTCTATACCCTACACTCTACACTCTATACCCTACACTCTACACTCTATACCCTACACTCTACACCCTACACTCTATACCATACACTCTATACCCTACAATCTACACTCTATACCCTACACTCTATACCCTACACTCTATACCCTACACTCTACACTCTATACCCTACACTCTATTCCATACACTCTATACCCTACACTCTATACCCTACACTCTACACTCTATACCCTACACTCTACACTTTACACTCTATACCCTACACTCTATACTCTATACCCTACACTCTATACCGTACATTCTACACTCTATACCCTACACTCTATACCCTACATTCTAATCCCTACACTCTACACTCTATACCCTACACTCTATACCCTACACTCTATACCCTACACTCTACACCCTACACTCTATACCCTACACTCTATACCCTACACTCTATACCCTACACTCTACACTCTATACCCTACACTCTATACCATACACGCTACACTCTATTCCCTACACTCTATACCATACACTCTATACCCTACACTCTATACCCTACACTATATACTCTATACCCTACACTCTACACTCTATACCATACACTCTATACCCTACACTCTATACCCTACACTCTACACTCTATACCCTACAATCTATACCCTACACTCTATACCCTACACTCTACACCCTACACTCTATACCCTACAATCTACACTCTATACCCTACACTCTATAAAATACACTCTATACCCTACACTCTATACCATACACTCTATACTATACACTCTATACCATACACTCTATACCCCACACTCTACACTCTATACCCTACACTCTATACACTACACTCTATACTATACACTCTATACCCTACACTCTATACCCTACACTATACACTCTATACCCTACACTCTACACCATACACTCTATACCCTACACTCTATACTCTACGCTATACACTCTATACCTTACAATCTATACCTTACACTCTTTACCCTACACTCTATACCCTACACTCTATATCCTACACTCTACACTCTATAACCTACACTCTATACCATACACTCTATATCCTACACTCTATACCCTACACTCTATACCCTACACTCTACACTCTATACCCTACACTCTATACCATACACTCTATACCCTACACTCTATGCCCTACACTCTAATCTCCATACCATACACTCTATACCCTACACTCTATAACATACATTCTACACCCTACACTCTATACCATACACTCTATACCATACACTCTACACTCTATACCATACACTCTATACCCTACACTCTACACTTTATACCCTACACTCTATACCCTACAATCTATACCCTACACTCTATACCCTACACTCTATACCCTACACTCTACACTCTATACCCTACACTCTATACCATACACTCTATACCCTACACTCTACACTCTATACCCTACACTCTATACCATACACTCTATACCATACACTATATGCCCTACACTCTAATCTCCATACCATACACTCTGTACCCTAAACTCTATAACATACATTCTACACCCTACACTCTATACCATACACTCTATACCCTACGCGCTACACTCTATACCCTAAACTCTACACCCTACACTCTATACCCTACACTCTATACCCTACACTCTATACCCTACACTCTATACCCTACACTCTACACTCTATACCCTACACTCTATACCGTACACTCTATACCATACACTCTATACCATACACTCTATATCATACCCTCTATACCCTACACTCTATACCCTACACTCTACACTCTATACCCTACACTCTACACTCTATACCCTACACTCTATACATTACAATCTATACCATACACTCTATACCATACACTCTATACCCTACACTCTATACCTCACACTCTACACTCTATCCCCTGCACTCTATACCATACACCCTACACTCTGTACCCTACACTCTAAACTCTATACCCTACACTATATACCCTACACTCTATACCCTACACCCTACGCTCTATACCCTACACTCTATACCCTACACTCAACACTCTATACCCTACACTCTATTCCATACACTCTATACCCTACACTCTATACCCTACACTCTACACTCTATACCATACACTCTACACTTTACACTCTATACCCTACACTCTATACCCTACACTCTATACTCTATACCCTACACTCTATACTCTATACCATACACTCTATACCGTACATTCTACACTCTATACCCTACACTCTATACCCTACACTCTAATCCCTACACTCTATACCCTACACTCTACACTCTATACCCTACACTCTATACCCTACACTCTACACTCTATTCCCTACACTCTATACCATACACTCTATACCCTACACTCTTTACCCTACACTATACACTCTATACCCTACACTCCACACTCTATACCATAGACTCTATACCCTACAATCTACACTCTATACCCTACAATCTATACCCTACACTCTATACCCTACACTTTATACCCTACACTCCATACCTTACACTCTATACCTTACACTCTACACCCTACACTCTACACTCTATACCCTACACTCTATAACCTACACTCTATACCCTACACTCTTTACCCTACTCTCTACACTTTATACCCTACACTCCACACTCTATACCCTACACTCTATACCCTACACTCTACACTCTATTCCCTACACTCTATACCATACTCTCTATACCCTACACTTTTTACCCTACAATATACACTCTATACCCTACAATCTATACCCTACACTCTATACCATACACTCTAAACCCTACACTCTATACCCTACACTCTATACCCTACACTCTATACCCTACACTCTATACCCTACACTCTACCCTCTATACCCTACACTCTATAACATACACTTTATACCGTACACTCTATACCTTACACTCTATACCCTACACTCTACACCCTACCCTCCACACTCTATACCCTACACTCTATAACCTACACTCTATACCCTACACTCTATACCCTACTCTCTACACTTTATACCCTACACTCTACACTCTATAACCTACAATCTACACCCTACACTCCACACTCTATACCCTACACTCTATAACCTACACTCTATACCCTACACTCTATACCCTACTCTCTACACTTTATACCCTACACTCTACACTCTATACCCTACACTCTATACCCTATACTCTACACCCTACACTCTACACTCTATACCCTACACTCTATAACCTACACTCTATATCTTACACTCTATACCCTAGTCTCTACACTTTATACCCTACACTCTACACTCTATACCCTACACTCTATACCCTACACTCTACACTCTATACCCTACACTCTATACCCTACACTCTACACTCTATACCCTACACTCTACACTCTATACCCTACTCTTTAAACCCTACACTCTATACCCTACACTCTACACTCTATACCCTACACTCTATACCCTACACTCTACACTCTATACCCTACACTCTATACCCTACACTCTATACCCTACACTCTATACCCTACACTCTATACCCTACACTCTTCACCCTACACTTTATAGCTTACACTCTATACCCTACACTCTATACCATTCACTCTATACCCTACACTCTATACCCTACACTCTATACCCTACACTCTACACCATACACCATACACTATATACCCTACCCTCTATACCGTACACTCTATACCCTACACTCTACACATTATACCCTACACTATATACCCTACACTCTACACTCTATACCCTACACTCTATACCATACACTCTATACCCTACACTCTATACCCTACACTCTACACTCTATACCCTACACTCTACACTCTACACCCTACACTCTACACTTTACACTCTATACTCTACACTCTATACCCTACACTCTATACCCTACACTCTACACTTTATCCCCTACACTCTATACCCTACACTCTATACCCTACACTCTATACCCTACACGCTATACCCTACACTCTATACCCTACACTCTATACCCTACACTCTATACCCTACATTCTACACCCTACACTCCATACCCTACACCCTATACCCTACACTCTATACCCTACATACACTCTACACCCTACACTCTATACCCTACACTCTATACCCTACACTCTATACCCTACACTCTACACTCTATACCCTACACTCTATACCCTACACTCTATACCATACACTCTATACCATACACTCTATCCCCTACACTCTATACCATACACTCTACACTCTATACCCTACACTGTATACCCTACACTCTAAACTCTATACCCTACACTCTATACCCTACACTCTACACTCTATACCCTACACTCTACACTCTATACCCTACACTCTATACCCTACAATCTATATCATACACTCTATACCATACACACTATACCATACACTCTACACTCTATACCCTACACTCTATACCCTACACTCTACACTCTATACCCTACACTCTATACCCTACACTCTACACTCTATACCCTACACTCTATACCCTACACTCTATACCATACACTCTATACCATACACTCTATCCCCTACACTCTAGCCCATACACTCTACACTCTATACCCTACACTCTACACTCTATACCCTACACTCTACACTCTATACCCTACACTCTACACCCTACACTCTATACCATACACTCTGTACCCTACACTCTACACTCTATACCCTACACTCTATACCCTACACTCTATACCCTACACCCTACGCTCTATACCCTACACTCTATACCCTACACTCTACACACTATACCCTACACTCTATTCCATACACTCTATACCCTACACTCTATACCCTACACTCTACACTCTATACCCTACACTCTACACTTTACACACTATACCCTACACTCTATACCCTACACTCTATACTCTATACCCTACACTCTATACCGTACATTCTACACTCTATACCCTACACTCTATAACCTACTTTCTAATCCCTACACTCTACACTCTATACCCTACACTTTATACCCTACACTCTATACCCTACTCTCTACACTCTATACCCTACACTCTATACCCTACACTTTATACCCTACACTCTACACTCTATACCCTACACTCTATACCATACACTCTACACTCTATTCCCTACACTCTATACCATACACTCTAAACCCTACACTCTATACCCTACACTCTATACCCTACACTCTATACCCTACACTCTATACCCTACACTCTACCCTCTATACCCTACACTCTATAACATACACTTTATACCGTACACTCTATACCTTACACTCTATACCCTACACTCTACACCCTACCCTCCACACTCTATACCCTACACTCTATAACCTACACTCTATACCCTACACTCTATACCCTACTCTCTACACTTTATACCCTACACTCTACACTCTATAACCTACAATCTACACCCTACACTCCACACTCTATACCCTACACTCTATAACCTACACTCTATACCCTACACTCTATACCCTACTCTCTACACTTTATACCCTACACTCTACACTCTATACCCTACACTCTATACCCTATACTCTACACCCTACACTCTACACTCTATACCCTACACTCTATAACCTACACTCTATATCTTACACTCTATACCCTAGTCTCTACACTTTATACCCTACACTCTACACTCTATACCCTACACTCTATACCCTACACTCTACACTCTATACCCTACACTCTATACCCTACACTCTACACTCTATACCCTACACTCTACACTCTATACCCTACTCTTTAAACCCTACACTCTATACCCTACACTCTACACTCTATACCCTACACTCTATACCCTACACTCTACACTCTATACCCTACACTCTATACCCTACACTCTATACCCTACACTCTATACCCTACACTCTATACCCTACACTCTTCACCCTACACTTTATAGCTTACACTCTATACCCTACACTCTATACCATTCACTCTATACCCTACACTCTATACCCTACACTCTATACCCTACACTCTACTACCTACCCTCTATACCGTACACTCTATACCCTACACTCTACACATTATACCCTACACTATATACCCTACACTCTACACTCTATACCCTACACTCTATACCATACACTCTATACCCTACACTCTATACCCTACACTCTACACTCTATACCCTACACTCTACACTCTACACCCTACACTCTACACTTTACACTCTATACTCTACACTCTATACCCTACACTCTATACCCTACACTCTACACTTTATCCCCTACACTCTATACCCTACACTCTATACCCTACACTCTATACCCTACACGCTATACCCTACACTCTATACCCTACACTCTATACCCTACACTCTATACCCTACATTCTACACCCTACACTCCATACCCTACACCCTATACCCTACACTCTATACCCTACATACACTCTACACCCTACACTCTATACCCTACACTCTATACCCTACACTCTATACCCTACACTCTACACTCTATACCCTACACTCTATACCCTACACTCTATACCATACACTCTATACCATACACTCTATCCCCTACACTCTATACCATACACTCTACACTCTATACCCTACACTGTATACCCTACACTCTAAACTCTATACCCTACACTCTATACCCTACACTCTACACTCTATACCCTACACTCTACACTCTATACCCTACACTCTATACCCTACAATCTATATCATACACTCTATACCATACACACTATACCATACACTCTACACTCTATACCCTACACTCTATACCCTACACTCTACACTCTATACCCTACACTCTATACCCTACACTCTACACTCTATACCCTACACTCTATACCCTACACTCTATACCATACACTCTATACCATACACTCTATCCCCTACACTCTAGCCCATACACTCTACACTCTATACCCTACACTCTACACTCTATACCCTACACTCTACACTCTATACCCTACACTCTACACCCTACACTCTATACCATACACTCTGTACCCTACACTCTACACTCTATACCCTACACTCTATACCCTACACTCTATACCCTACACCCTACGCTCTATACCCTACACTCTATACCCTACACTCTACACACTATACCCTACACTCTATTCCATACACTCTATACCCTACACTCTATACCCTACACTCTACACTCTATACCCTACACTCTACACTTTACACACTATACCCTACACTCTACACTCGATACCCTACACTCTATACCCTACAATCTATATCATACACTCTATACCATACACTCTATACCATACACTCTATCCCCTACACTCTATACCATACACTCTACACTCTATACCCTACACTATACACCCTACACTCTATACCCTACATTCTCTACCCTACACTCTATACCATACACTCTATACCATACACTCTATCCCCTACACTCTATACCGTACACTTTACGCTCTATACCCTACACTCCATACCCTACACTCTACACTCTATACCCTACACTCTACACTCTATACCCTACACTCTACACTCTATACCCTACACTCTACACCCTACACTCTATACCATACACTCTATACCCTACAATCTACACTCTATACCCTACACTCTATACCCTACACTCTATACCCTACACTCTACACTCTATACCCTACACTCTATTCCATACACTCTATACCCTACACTCTATACCCTACACTCTACACTCTATACCCTACACTCTACACTTTACACTCTATACCCTACACTCTATACTCTATACCCTACACTCTATACCGTACATTCTACACTCTATACCCTACACTCTATACCCTACATTCTAATCCCTACACTCTACACTCTATACCCTACACTCTATACCCTACACTCTATACCCTACACTCTACACCCTACACTCTATACCCTACACTCTATACCCTACACTCTATACCCTACACTCTACACTCTATACCCTACACTCTATACCATACACGCTACACTCTATTCCCTACACTCTATACCATACACTCTATACCCTACACTCTATACCCTACACTATATACTCTATACCCTACACTCTACACTCTATACCATACACTCTATACCCTACACTCTATACCCTACACTCTACACTCTATACCCTACAATCTATACCCTACACTCTATACCCTACACTCTACACCCTACACTCTATACCCTACAATCTACACTCTATACCCTACACTCTATAAAATACACTCTATACCCTACACTCTATACCATACACTCTATACTATACACTCTATACCATACACTCTATACCCCACACTCTACACTCTATACCCTACACTCTATACACTACACTCTATACTATACACTCTATACCCTACACTCTATACCCTACACTATACACTCTATACCCTACACTCTACACCATACACTCTATACCCTACACTCTATACTCTACGCTATACACTCTATACCTTACAATCTATACCTTACACTCTTTACCCTACACTCTATACCCTACACTCTATATCCTACACTCTACACTCTATAACCTACACTCTATACCATACACTCTATATCCTACACTCTATACCCTACACTCTATACCCTACACTCTACACTCTATACCCTACACTCTATACCATACACTCTATACCCTACACTCTATGCCCTACACTCTAATCTCCATACCATACACTCTATACCCTACACTCTATAACATACATTCTACACCCTACACTCTATACCATACACTCTATACCATACACTCTACACTCTATACCATACACTCTATACCCTACACTCTACACTTTATACCCTACACTCTATACCCTACAATCTATACCCTACACTCTATACCCTACACTCTATACCCTACACTCTACACTCTATACCCTACACTCTATACCATACACTCTATACCCTACACTCTACACTCTATACCCTACACTCTATACCATACACTCTATACCATACACTATATGCCCTACACTCTAATCTCCATACCATACACTCTGTACCCTAAACTCTATAACATACATTCTACACCCTACACTCTATACCATACACTCTATACCCTACGCGCTACACTCTATACCCTAAACTCTACACCCTACACTCTATACCCTACACTCTATACCCTACACTCTATACCCTACACTCTATACCCTACACTCTACACTCTATACCCTACACTCTATACCGTACACTCTATACCATACACTCTATACCATACACTCTATATCATACCCTCTATACCCTACACTCTATACCCTACACTCTACACTCTATACCCTACACTCTACACTCTATACCCTACACTCTATACATTACAATCTATACCATACACTCTATACCATACACTCTATACCCTACACTCTATACCTCACACTCTACACTCTATCCCCTGCACTCTATACCATACACCCTACACTCTGTACCCTACACTCTAAACTCTATACCCTACACTATATACCCTACACTCTATACCCTACACCCTACGCTCTATACCCTACACTCTATACCCTACACTCAACACTCTATACCCTACACTCTATTCCATACACTCTATACCCTACACTCTATACCCTACACTCTACACTCTATACCATACACTCTACACTTTACACTCTATACCCTACACTCTATACCCTACACTCTATACTCTATACCCTACACTCTATACTCTATACCATACACTCTATACCGTACATTCTACACTCTATACCCTACACTCTATACCCTACACTCTAATCCCTACACTCTATACCCTACACTCTACACTCTATACCCTACACTCTATACCCTACACTCTACACTCTATTCCCTACACTCTATACCATACACTCTATACCCTACACTCTTTACCCTACACTATACACTCTATACCCTACACTCCACACTCTATACCATAGACTCTATACCCTACAATCTACACTCTATACCCTACAATCTATACCCTACACTCTATACCCTACACTTTATACCCTACACTCCATACCTTACACTCTATACCTTACACTCTACACCCTACACTCTACACTCTATACCCTACACTCTATAACCTACACTCTATACCCTACACTCTTTACCCTACTCTCTACACTTTATACCCTACACTCCACACTCTATACCCTACACTCTATACCCTACACTCTACACTCTATTCCCTACACTCTATACCATACTCTCTATACCCTACACTTTTTACCCTACAATATACACTCTATACCCTACAATCTATACCCTACACTCTATACCATACACTCTAAACCCTACACTCTATACCCTACACTCTATACCCTACACTCTATACCCTACACTCTATACCCTACACTCTACCCTCTATACCCTACACTCTATAACATACACTTTATACCGTACACTCTATACCTTACACTCTATACCCTACACTCTACACCCTACCCTCCACACTCTATACCCTACACTCTATAACCTACACTCTATACCCTACACTCTATACCCTACTCTCTACACTTTATACCCTACACTCTACACTCTATAACCTACAATCTACACCCTACACTCCACACTCTATACCCTACACTCTATAACCTACACTCTATACCCTACACTCTATACCCTACTCTCTACACTTTATACCCTACACTCTACACTCTATACCCTACACTCTATACCCTATACTCTACACCCTACACTCTACACTCTATACCCTACACTCTATAACCTACACTCTATATCTTACACTCTATACCCTAGTCTCTACACTTTATACCCTACACTCTACACTCTATACCCTACACTCTATACCCTACACTCTACACTCTATACCCTACACTCTATACCCTACACTCTACACTCTATACCCTACACTCTACACTCTATACCCTACTCTTTAAACCCTACACTCTATACCCTACACTCTACACTCTATACCCTACACTCTATACCCTACACTCTACACTCTATACCCTACACTCTATACCCTACACTCTATACCCTACACTCTATACCCTACACTCTATACCCTACACTC
This sequence comes from Ranitomeya imitator, assembly GCF_032444005.1. Taxonomy (NCBI): domain Eukaryota; kingdom Metazoa; phylum Chordata; class Amphibia; order Anura; family Dendrobatidae; genus Ranitomeya; species Ranitomeya imitator. Next base: position 38,593 of record NW_027193390.1, read on the forward strand.
TTCACCCTACACTTTATAGCTTACACTCTATACCCTACACTCTATACCATTCACTCTATACCCTACACTCTATACCCTACACTCTATACCCTACACTCTACACCATACACCATACACTATATACCCTACCCTCTATACCGTACACTCTATACCCTACACTCTACACATTATACCCTACACTATATACCCTACACTCTACACTCTATACCCTACACTCTATACCATACACTCTATACCCTACACTCTATACCCTACACTCTACACTCTATACCCTACACTCTACACTCTACACCCTACACTCTACACTTTACACTCTATACTCTACACTCTATACCCTACACTCTATACCCTACACTCTACACTTTATCCCCTACACTCTATACCCTACACTCTATACCCTACACTCTATACCCTACACGCTATACCCTACACTCTATACCCTACACTCTATACCCTACACTCTATACCCTACATTCTACACCCTACACTCCATACCCTACACCCTATACCCTACACTCTATACCCTACATACACTCTACACCCTACACTCTATACCCTACACTCTATACCCTACACTCTATACCCTACACTCTACACTCTATACCCTACACTCTATACCCTACACTCTATACCATACACTCTATACCATACACTCTATCCCCTACACTCTATACCATACACTCTACACTCTATACCCTACACTGTATACCCTACACTCTAAACTCTATACCCTACACTCTATACCCTACACTCTACACTCTATACCCTACACTCTACACTCTATACCCTACACTCTATACCCTACAATCTATATCATACACTCTATACCATACACACTATACCATACACTCTACACTCTATACCCTACACTCCTTACCCTACACTCTACACTCTATACCCTACACTCTATACCCTACACTCTACACTCTATACCCTACACTCTATACCCTACACTCTATACCATACACTCTATACCATACACTCTATCCCCTACACTCTAGCCAATACACTCTACACTCTATACCCTACACTCTACACTCTATACCCTACACTCTACACTCTATACCCTACACTCTACACCCTACACTCTATACCATACACTCTGTACCCTACACTCTACACTCTATACCCTACACTCTATACCCTACACTCTATACCCTACACCCTACGCTCTATACCCTACACTCTATACCCTACACTCTACACACTATACCCTACACTCTATTCCATACACTCTATACCCTACACTCTATACCCTACACTCTACACTCTATACCCTACACTCTACACTTTACACACTATACCCTACACTCTATACCCTACACTCTATACTCTATACCCTACACTCTATACCGTACATTCTACACTCTATACCCTACACTCTATAACCTACTTTCTAATCCCTACACTCTACACTCTATACCCTACACTCTACACCCTACACTCTATACCCTACACTCTATACCCTACACTCTATACCCTACACTCTACACTCTATACCCTACACTCTATACCCTACACTCTATACCATACACTCTATACCATACACTCTATCCCCTACACTCTATACCATACACTCTACACTCTATACCCTACACTGTATACCCTACACTCTAAACTCTATACCCTACACTCTATACCCTACACTCTACACTCTATACCCTACACTCTACACTCTATACCCTACACTCTATACCCTACAATCTATATCATACACTCTATACCATACACACTATACCATACACTCTACACTCTATACCCTACACTCTATACCCTACACTCTACACTCTATACCCTACACTCTATACCCTACACTCTACACTCTATACCCTACACTCTATACCCTACACTCTATACCATACACTCTATACCATACACTCTATCCCCTACACTCTAGCCCATACACTCTACACTCTATACCCTACACTCTACACTCTATACCCTACACTCTACACTCTATACCCTACACTCTACACCCTACACTCTATACCATACACTCTGTACCCTACACTCTACACTCTATACCCTACACTCTATACCCTACACTCTATACCCTACACCCTACGCTCTATACCCTACACTCTATACCCTACACTCTACACACTATACCCTACACTCTATTCCATACACTCTATACCCTACACTCTATACCCTACACTCTACACTCTATACCCTACACTCTACACTTTACACACTATACCCTACACTCTATACCCTACACTCTATACTCTATACCCTACACTCTATACCGTACATTCTACACTCTATACCCTACACTCTATAACCTACTTTCTAATCCCTACACTCTACACTCTATACCCTACACTTTATACCCTACACTCTATACCCTACTCTCTACACTCTATACCCTACACTCTATACCCTACACTTTATACCCTACACTCTACACTCTATACCCTACACTCTATACCATACACTCTACACTCTATTCCCTACACTCTATACCATACACTCTAAACCCTACACTCTATACCCTACACTCTATACCCTACACTCTATACCCTACACTCTATACCCTACACTCTACCCTCTATACCCTACACTCTATAACATACACTTTATACCGTACACTCTATACCTTACACTCTATACCCTACACTCTACACCCTACCCTCCACACTCTATACCCTACACTCTATAACCTACACTCTATACCCTACACTCTATACCCTACTCTCTACACTTTATACCCTACACTCTACACTCTATAACCTACAATCTACACCCTACACTCCACACTCTATACCCTACACTCTATAACCTACACTCTATACCCTACACTCTATACCCTACTCTCTACACTTTATACCCTACACTCTACACTCTATACCCTACACTCTATACCCTATACTCTACACCCTACACTCTACACTCTATACCCTACACTCTATAACCTACACTCTATATCTTACACTCTATACCCTAGTCTCTACACTTTATACCCTACACTCTACACTCTATACCCTACACTCTATACCCTACACTCTACACTCTATACCCTACACTCTATACCCTACACTCTACACTCTATACCCTACACTCTACACTCTATACCCTACTCTTTAAACCCTACACTCTATACCCTACACTCTACACTCTATACCCTACACTCTATACCCTACACTCTACACTCTATACCCTACACTCTATACCCTACACTCTATACCCTACACTCTATACCCTACACTCTATACCCTACACTCTTCACCCTACACTTTATAGCTTACACTCTATACCCTACACTCTATACCATTCACTCTATACCCTACACTCTATACCCTACACTCTATACCCTACACTCTACTACCTACCCTCTATACCGTACACTCTATACCCTACACTCTACACATTATACCCTACACTATATACCCTACACTCTACACTCTATACCCTACACTCTATACCATACACTCTATACCCTACACTCTATACCCTACACTCTACACTCTATACCCTACACTCTACACTCTACACCCTACACTCTACACTTTACACTCTATACTCTACACTCTATACCCTACACTCTATACCCTACACTCTACACTTTATCCCCTACACTCTATACCCTACACTCTATACCCTACACTCTATACCCTACACGCTATACCCTACACTCTATACCCTACACTCTATACCCTACACTCTATACCCTACATTCTACACCCTACACTCCATACCCTACACCCTATACCCTACACTCTATACCCTACATACACTCTACACCCTACACTCTATACCCTACACTCTATACCCTACACTCTATACCCTACACTCTACACTCTATACCCTACACTCTATACCCTACACTCTATACCATACACTCTATACCATACACTCTATCCCCTACACTCTATACCATACACTCTACACTCTATACCCTACACTGTATACCCTACACTCTAAACTCTATACCCTACACTCTATACCCTACACTCTACACTCTATACCCTACACTCTACACTCTATACCCTACACTCTATACCCTACAATCTATATCATACACTCTATACCATACACACTATACCATACACTCTACACTCTATACCCTACACTCTATACCCTACACTCTACACTCTATACCCTACACTCTATACCCTACACTCTACACTCTATACCCTACACTCTATACCCTACACTCTATACCATACACTCTATACCATACACTCTATCCCCTACACTCTAGCCCATACACTCTACACTCTATACCCTACACTCTACACTCTATACCCTACACTCTACACTCTATACCCTACACTCTACACCCTACACTCTATACCATACACTCTGTACCCTACACTCTACACTCTATACCCTACACTCTATACCCTACACTCTATACCCTACACCCTACGCTCTATACCCTACACTCTATACCCTACACTCTACACACTATACCCTACACTCTATTCCATACACTCTATACCCTACACTCTATACCCTACACTCTACACTCTATACCCTACACTCTACACTTTACACACTATACCCTACACTCTATACCCTACACTCTATACTCTATACCCTACACTCTATACCGTACATTCTACACTCTATACCCTACACTCTATAACCTACTTTCTAATCCCTACACTCTACACTCTATACCCTACACTTTATACCCTACACTCTATACCCTACTCTCTACACTCTATACCCTACACTCTATACCCTACACTTTATACCCTACACTCTACACTCTATACCCTACACTCTATACCATACACTCTACACTCTATTCCCTACACTCTATACCATACACTCTAAACCCTACACTCTATACCCTACACTATACACTCTATACCCTACAATCTATACCCTACACACTATGCCCTACACTCTATACCCTACACTCTATACCCTACACTCTACACTCTATACCCTACACTCTATACCATACACTCTATACCCTAAACTCTATACCATACACTCTACACCATACAATCTATACCATACACTCTATACCTACACTCTACACTCTATACCCTTCACTCTATACCCTACACTCTATACCATAAACTCTAGACCCTACATTCTGCACTCTATACCCTACACTCTATACCCTACACTCTATACCCTACACCCTACGCTCTATACCCTACACTCTATACCCTACACTCTATACTCTATACCCTATACTCTATTCCATACATTCTATACCCTACACTCTATACCCTACAGTCTAATCCCTACACTCTACACTCTATAACCTACACTCTATACTCTACACTCCATACTCTACACTCTATACTCTACACTCTATACCCTACACTCTATACCATACACTCTAATCCCTACACTCTACACTCTATACCCTACACTCTATACCCTACACTCCATACCCTACACTCTATACCCTACACTCTACACTCTATACCCTACACTCTATACCCTACACTCTATACCCTACACTCTATACCCTACACTCTATGCCCTACACTCTACACTCTATACCCTACACTCTATACCATACACTCTATACCCTACACTCTACACTCTATACCCTACACTCTATACCCTACACTCTATACCCTACACTCTACACCATACACTCTATGCACTACCCTCTATACCTTACACTCTATACCCTACACTCTACACAGTATACCCTACACTCTATACCCTACACTCTACACTCTATACCCTACACTCTATACCATACACTCTATACCCTACACTCTATACCCTACACTCTACACTCTATACCCTACACTCTATACCCTACACTCTATACCCTACACTCTACACTTTATACCCTACACTCTATACCCTACACTCTATACCCTACACTCTACACTCTATACCCTACATTCTATACCCTACACTCTATACCCTACACTCTATACCCTACACTCTACACTTTATACCCTACACTCTATACCCTACACTCTATACCATACACTCTATACCCTACACTCTATACCCTACACTCTATACCCTACACTCTACACTCTATACCCTACACTCTATACCCTACACTCTACACTTCATACCCTACACTCTATACCCTACACTCTATACCCTCCACTCTATACCCTACACTCTACACTCTACACCCTACACTCTACACTTTATACCCTACACTCTATACCCTACACTCTATACCCTTCACTCTATACCCTACACGCTATACCCTACACTCTATACCCTACACTCTATACCCTACACTCTATACCCTACACTCTACACCCTACACTCTATACCCTACACCCTATACCCTACACTCTATACCCTACACTCAACACTCTACACTCTATACCCTACACTCTATACCCTACACTCTATACCCTACACTCTATACCCTACACTCTACACTCTATACCCTACACTCTACACTCGATATCCTACACTCTATACCCTACAATCTATACCATACACTCTATACCATACACTCTATACCATACACTCTATCCCCTACACTCTATACCATACACTCTACACTCTATACCCTACACTCTACACCCTACACTATATACCCTACACTCTACACTCTATACCCTACATTCTCTACCCTACACTCTATACCATACACTCTATACCATAATATAGTGCTTTTACCAATGCATAAAATGCATGGAGAAGTCATTTCGAATGACTGGTCCTCAGTGTTGTGAGAGCGATGACTGGTTAAAATTTTTGGTGGTTTCTTGTTCAGTCCATAGGCCTACATCATGTGGCAAACCGGTGAGCATGTGGCTCTATTAGTATAGGAGATACCTGAAAACATATCACACTTTTCATCATAGTGCTTTTACCAATGCATAAAATGCATGGGGAAGTCATTTCGAATGACTGGTCCTCAGTGTTGTGAGAACGATGACTGGTTAAAATTTTTGGTGGTTTCTTGTTCAGTCCATAGGCCTACATCATGTGGCAAACCGGTGAGCATGTGGCTCTATTAGTATAGGAGATACCTGAAAACATATCACACTTTTCATCATAGTGCTTTTACCAATGCATAAAATGCATGGAGAAGTCATTTCGAATGACTGGTCCTCAGTGTTGTGAGAACGATGACTGGTTAAAATTTTTGGTGGTTTCTTGTTCAGTCCATAGGCCTACATCATGTGGCAAACCGGTGAGCATGTGGCTCTATTAGTATAGGAGATACCTGAAAACATATCACACTTTTCATCATAGTGCTTTTACCAATGCATAAAATGCATGGAGAAGTCATTTCGAATGACTGGTCCTCAGTGTTGTGAGAACGATGACTGGTTAAAATTTTGGGTGGTTTCTTGTTCAGTCCATAGGCCTACATCATGTGGCAAACCGGTGAGCATGTGGCTCTATTAGTATAGGAGATACCTGAAAACATATCACACTTTTCATCATAGTGCTTTTACCAATGCATAAAATGCATGGAGAAGTCATTTCGAATGACTGGTCCTCAGTGTTGTGAGAACGATGACTGGTTAAAATTTTTGGTGGTTTCTTGTTCAGTCCATAGGCCTACATCATGTGGCAAACCGGTGAGCATGTGGCTCTATTAGTATAGGAGATACCTGAAAACATATCACACTTTTCATCATAGTGCTTTTACCAATGCATAAAATGCATGGAGAAGTCATTTCGAATGACTGGTCCTCAGTGTTGTGAGAACGATGACTGGTTAAAATTTTTGGTGGTTTCTTGTTCAGTCCATAGGCCTACATCATGTGGCAAACCGGTGAGCATGTGGCTCTATTAGTATAGGAGATACCTGAAAACATATCACACTTTTCATCATAGTGCTTTTACCAATGCATAAAATGCATGGAGAAGTCATTTCGAATGACTGGTCCTCAGTGTTGTGAGAACGATGAATGGTTAAAATTTTTGGTGGTTTCTTGTTCAGTCCATAGGCCTACATCATGTGGCAAACCGGTGAGCATGTGGCTCTATTAGTATAGGAATAGAGCCACATGCTCACCGGTTTGCCACATGATGTAGGCCTATGGACTGAACAAGAAACCACCAAAAATTTTAACCAGTCATCGTTCTCACAACACTGAGGACCAGTCATTCGAAATGACTTCTCCATGCATTTTATGCATTGGTAAAAGCACTATGATGAAAAGTGTGATATGTTTTCAGGTATTTCCTATACTAATAGAGCCACATGCTCACCGGTTTGCCACATGATGTAGGCCTATGGACTGAACAAGAAACCACCAAAAATTTTAACCAGTCATCGTTCTCACAACACTGAGGACCAGTCATTCGAAATGACTTCTCCATGCATTTTATGCATTGGTAAAAGCACTATGATGAAAAGTGTGATATGTTTTCAGGTATCTCCTATACTAATAGAGCCACATGCTCACCGGTTTGCCACATGATGTAGGCCTATGAACTGAACAAGAAACCACCAAAAATTTTAACCAGTCATCGTTCTCACAACACTGAGGACCAGTCATTCGAAATGACTTCTCCATGCATTTTATGCATTGGTAAAAGCACTATGATGAAAAGTGTGATATGTTTTCAGGTATCTCCTATACTAATAGAGCCACATGCTCACCGGTTTGCCACATGATGTAGGCCTATGGACTGAACAAGAAACCACCAAAAATTTTAACCAGTCATCGTTCTCACAACACTGAGGACCAGTCATTCGAAATGACTTCTCCATGCATTTTATGCATTGGTAAAAGCACTATGATGAAAAGTGTGATATGTTTTCAGGTATCTCCTATACTAATAGAGCCACATGCTCACCGGTTTGCCACATGATGTAGGCCTATGGACTGAACAAGAAACCACCAAAAATTTTAACCAGTCATCGTTCTCACAACACTGAGGACCAGTCATTCGAAATGACTTCTAAATGCATTTTATGCATTGGTAAAAGCACTATGATGAAAAGTGTGATATGTTTTCAGGTATCTCCTATACTAATAGAGCCACATGCTCACCGGTTTGCCACATGATGTAGGCCTATGGACTGAACAAGAAACCACCAAAAATTTTAACCAGTCATCGTTCTCACAACACTGAGGACCAGTCATTCGAAATGACTTCTCCATGCATTTTATGCATTGGTAAAAGCACTATGATGAAAAGTGTGATATGTTTTCAGGTATCTCCTATACTAATAGAGCCACATGCTCACCGGTTTGCCACATGATGTAGGCCTATGGACTGAACAAGAAACCACCAAAAATTTTAACCAGTCATCGTTCTCACAACACTGAGGACCAGTCATTCGAAATGACTTCTCCATGCATTTTATGCATTGGTAAAAGCACTATGATGAAAAGTGTGATATGTTTTCAGGTATCTCCTATACTAATAGAGCCACATGCTCACCGGTTTGCCACATGATGTAGGCCTATGGACTGAACAAGAAACCACCAAAAATTTTAACCAGTCATCGTTCTCACAACACTGAGGACCAGTCATTCGAAATGACTTCTCCATGCATTTTATGCATTGGTAAAAGCACTATGATGAAAAGTGTGATATGTTTTCAGGTATCTCCTATACTAATAGAGCCACATGCTCACCGGTTTGCCACATGATGTAGGCCTATGGACTGAACAAGAAACCACCAAAAATTTTAACCAGTCATCGCTCTCACAACACTGAGGACCAGTCATTCGAAATGACTTCTCCATGCATTTTATGCATTGGTAAAAGCACTATGATGAAAAGTGTGATATGTTTTCAGGTATCTCCTATACTAATAGAGCCACATGCTCACCGGTTTGCCACATGATGTAGGCCTATGGACTGAACAAGAAACCACCAAAAATTTTAACCAGTCATCGTTCTCACAACACTGAGGACCAGTCATTCGAAATGACTTCTCCATGCATTTTATGCATTGGTAAAAGCACTATGATGAAAAGTGTGATATGTTTTCAGGTATCTCCTATACTAATAGAGCCACATGCTCACCGGTTTGCCACATGATGTAGGCCTATGGACTGAACAAGAAACCACCAAAAATTTTAACCAGTCATCGTTCTCACAACACTGAGGACCAGTCATTCGAAATGACTTCTCCATGCATTTTATGCATTGGTAAAAGCACTATGATGAAAAGTGTGATATGTTTTCAGGTATCTCCTATACTAATAGAGCCACATGCTCACTGGTTTTCCACATGATGTAGGCCTATGGACTGAACAAGAAACCACCAAAAATTTTAACCAGTCATCGTTCTCACAACACTGAGGACCAGTCATTCGAAATGACTTCTCCATGCATTTTATGCATTGGTAAAAGCACTATGATGAAAAGTGTGATATGTTTTCAGGTATCTCCTATACTAATAGAGCCACATCCTCACCGGTTTGCCACATGATGTAGGCCTATGGACTGAACAAGAAACCACCCAAAATTTTAACCAGTCATCGTTCTCACAACACTGAGGACCAGTCATTCGAAATGACTTCTCCATGCATTTTATGCATTGGTAAAAGCACTATGATGAAAAGTGTGATATGTTTTCAGGTATCTCCTATACTAATAGAGCCACATGCTCACCGGTTTGCCACATGATGTAGGCCTATGGACTGAACAAGAAACCACCAAAAATTTTAACCAGTCATCGTTCTCACAACACTGAGGACCAGTCATTCGAAATGACTTCTCCATGCATTTTATGCATTGGTAAAAGCACTATGATGAAAAGTGTGATATGTTTTCAGGTATCTCCTATACTAATAGAGCCACATGCTCACCGGTTTGCCACATGATGTAGGCCTATGGACTGAACAAGAAACCACCAAAAATTTTAACCAGTCATCGTTCTCACAACACTGAGGACCAGTCATTCGAAATGACTTCTCCATGCATTTTATGCATTGGTAAAAGCACTATGATGAAAAGTGTGATATGTTTTCAGGTATCTCCTATACTAATAGAGCCACATGCTCACCGGTTTGCCACATGATGTAGGCCTATGGACTGAACAAGAAACCACCAAAAATTTTAACCAGTCATCGTTCTCACAACACTGAGGACCAGTCATTCGAAATGACTTCTCCATGCATTTTATGCATTGGTAAAAGCACTATGATGAAAAGTGTGATATGTTTTCAGGTATCTCCTATACTAATAGAGCCACATGCTCACCGGTTTGCCACATGATGTGGGCCTGTGGACTGAACAAGAAACCACCAAAAATTTTAACCAGTCATCGTTCTCACAACACTGAGGACCAGTCATTCGAAATGACTTCTCCATGCATTTTATGCATTGGTAAAAGCACTATGATGAAAAGTGTGATATGTTTTCAGGTATCTCCTATACTAATAGAGCCACATGCTCACCGGTTTGCCACATGATGTAGGCCTATGGACTGAACAAGAAACCACCAAAAATTTTAACCAGTCATCGTTCTCACAACACTGAGGACCAGTCATTCGAAATGACTTCTCCATGCATTTTATGCATTGGTAAAAGCACTATGATGAAAAGTGTGATATGTTTTCAGGTATCTCCTATACTAATAGAGCCACATGCTCACCGGTTTGCCACATGATGTGGGCCTATGGACTGAACAAGAAACCACCAAAAATTTTAACCAGTCATCGTTCTCACAACACTGAGGACCAGTCATTCGAAATGACTTCTCCATGCATTTTATGCATTGGAAAAAGCACTATGATGAAAAGTGTGATATGTTTTCAGGTATCTCCTATACTAATAGAGCCACATGCTCACCGGTTTGCCACATGATGTAGGCCTATGGACTGAACAAGAAACCACCAAAAATTTTAACCAGTCATCGTTCTCACAACACTGAGGACCAGTCATTCGAAATGACTTCTCCATGCATTTTATGCATTGGTAAAAGCACTATGATGAAAAGTGTGATATGTTTTCAGGTATCTCCTATACTAATAGAGCCACATGCTCACCGGTTTGTCACATGATATAGGCCTATGGACTGAACAAGAAACCACCAAAAATTTTAACCAGTCATCGTTCTCACAACACTTGAGGACCAGTCATTCGAAATGACTTCTCCATGCATTTTATGCATTGGTAAAAGCACTATGATGAAAAGTGTGATATGTTTTCAGGTATCTCCTATACTAATAGAGCCATATGCTCACCGGTTTGCCACATGATGTAGGCCTATGGACTGAACAAGAAACCACCAAAAATTTTAACCAGTCATCGTTCTCACAACACTGAGGACCAGTCATTCGAAATGACTTCTCCATGCATTTTATGCATTGGTAAAAGCACTATGATGAAAAGTGTGATATGTTTTCAGGTATCTCCTATACTAATAGAGCCACATGCTCACCGGTTTGCCACATGATGTAGGCCTATGGACTGAACAAGAAACCACCAAAAATTTTAACCAGTCATTGTTCTCACAACACTGAGGACCAGTCATTCGAAATGACTTCTCCATGCATTTTATGCATTGGTAAAAGCACTATGATGAAAAGTGTGATATGTTTTCAGGTATCTCCTATACTAATAGAGCCACATGCTCACCGGTTTGCCACATGATGTAGGCCTATGGACTGAACAAGAAACCACCAAAAATTTTAACCAGTCATCGTTCTCACAACACTGAGGACCAGTCATTCAAAATGACTTCTCCATGCATTTTATGCATTGGTAAAAGCACTATGATGAAAAGTGTGATATGTTTTCAGGTATCTCCTATACTAATAGAGCCACATGCTCACCGGTTTGTCACATGATATAGGCCTATGGACTGAACAAGAAACCACCAAAAATTTTAACCAGTCATCGTTCTCACAACACTTGAGGACCAGTCATTCGAAATGACTTCTCCATGCATTTTATGCATTGGTAAAAGCACTATGATGAAAAGTGTGATATGTTTTCAGGTATCTCCTATACTAATAGAGCCATATGCTCACCGGTTTGCCACATGATGTAGGCCTATGGACTGAACAAGAAACCACCAAAAATTTTAACCAGTCATCGTTCTCACAACACTGAGGACCAGTCATTCGAAATGACTTCTCCATGCATTTTATGCATTGGTAAAAGCACTATGATGAAAAGTGTGATATGTTTTCAGGTATCTCCTATACTAATAGAGCCACATGCTCACCGGTTTGCCACATGATGTAGGCCTATGGACTGAACAAGAAACCACCAAAAATTTTAACCAGTCATTGTTCTCACAACACTGAGGACCAGTCATTCGAAATGACTTCTCCATGCATTTTATGCATTGGTAAAAGCACTATGATGAAAAGTGTGATATGTTTTCAGGTATCTCCTATACTAATAGAGCCACATGCTCACCGGTTTGCCACATGATGTAGGCCTATGGACTGAACAAGAAACCACCAAAAATTTTAACCAGTCATCGTTCTCACAACACTGAGGACCAGTCATTCAAAATGACTTCTCCATGCATTTTATGCATTGGTAAAAGCACTATGATGAAAAGTGTGATATGTTTTCAGGTATCTCCTATACTAATTGAGCCATATGCTCACCGGTTTGCCACATGATGTAGGCCTATGGACTGAACAAGAAACCACCAAACATTTTAACCAGTCATCGTTCTCACAACACTGAGGACCAGTCATTCGAAATGACTTCTCCATGCATTTTATGCATTGGTAAAAGCACTATGATGAAAAGTGTGATATGTTTTCAGGTATCTCCTATACTAATAGAGCCACATGCTCACCGGTTTGCCACATGATGTAGGCCTATGGACTGAACAAGAAACCACCAAAAATTTTAACCAGTCATTGTTCTCACAACACTGAGGACCAGTCATTCGAAATGACTTCTCCATGCATTTTATGCATTGGTAAAAGCACTATGATGAAAAGTGTGATATGTTTTCAGGTATCTCCTATACTAATAGAGCCACATGCTCACCGGTTTGCCACATGATGTAGGCCTATGGACTGAACAAGAAACCACCAAAAATTTTAACCAGTCATCGTTCTCACAACACTGAGGACCAGTCATTCGAAATGACTTCTCCATGCATTTTATGCATTGGTAAAAGCACTATGATGAAAAGTGTGATATGTTTTCAGGTATCTCCTATACTAATAGAGCCACATGCTCACCGGTTTGCCACATGATGTAGGCCTATGGACTGAACAAGAAACCACCAAAAATTTTAACCAGTCATCGTTCTCACAACACTGAGGACCAGTCATTCGAAATGACTTCTCCATGCATTTTATGCATTGGTAAAAGCACTATGATGAAAAGTGTGATATGTTTTCAGGTATCTCCTATACTAATAGAGCCACATGCTCACCGGTTTGTCACATGATGTAGGCCTATGGATTGAACAAGAAACCACCAAAAATTTTAACCAGTCATCGTTCTCACAACACTGAGGACCAGTCATTCGAAATGACTTCTCCATGCATTTTATGCATTGGTAAAAGCACTATGATGAAAAGTGTGATATGTTTTCAGGTATCTCCTATACTAATAGAGCCATATGCTCACCGGTTTGCCACATGATGTAGGCCTATGGACTGAACAAGAAACCACCAAAAATTTTAACCAGTCATCGTTCTCACAACACTGAGGACCAGTCATTCGAAATGACTTCTCCATGCATTTTATGCATTGGTAAAAGCACTATGATGAAAAGTGTGATATGTTTTCAGGTATCTCCTATACTAATAGAGCCACATGCTCACCGGTTTGCCACATGATGTAGGCCTATGGACTGAACAAGAAACCACCAAAAATTTTAACCAGTCATTGTTCTCACAACACTGAGGACCAGTCATTCGAAATGACTTCTCCATGCATTTTATGCATTGGTAAAAGCACTATGATGAAAAGTGGGATATGTTTTCAGGTATCTCCTATACTAATAGAGCCACATGCTCACCGGTTTGTCACATGATGTAGGCCTATGGACTGAACAAGAAACCACCAAAAATTTTAACCAGTCATCGTTCTCACAACACTGAGGACCAGTCATTCGAAATGACTTCTCCATGCATTTTATGCATTGGTAAAAGCACTATGATGAAAAGTGTGATATGTTTTCAGGTATCTCCTATACTAATAGAGCCATATGCTCACCGGTTTGCCACATGATGTAGGCCTATGGACTGAACAAGAAACCACCAAAAATTTTAACCAGTCATCGTTCTCACAACACTGAGGACCAGTCATTCGAAATGACTTCTCCATGCATTTTATGCATTGGTAAAAGCACTATGATGAAAAGTGTGATATGTTTTCAGGTATCTCCTATACTAATAGAGCCACATGCTCACCGGTTTGCCACATGATGTAGGCCTATGGACTGAACAAGAAACCACCAAAAATTCTAACCAGTCATCGTTCTCACAACACTGAGGACCAGTCATTCGAAATGACTTCTCCATGCATTTTATGCATTGGTAAAAGCACTATGATGAAAAGTGTGATATGTTTTCAGGTATCTCCTATACTAATAGAGCCACATGCTCACCGGTTTGCCACATGATGTAGGCCTATGGAATGAACAAGAAACCACCAAAAATTTTAACCAGTCATTGTTCTCACAACACTGAGGACCAGTCATTCGAAATGACTTCTCCATGCATTTTATGCATTGGTAAAAGCACTATGATGAAAAGTGTGATATGTTTTCAGGTTTCTCCTATACTAATAGAGCCACATGCTCACCGGTTTGCCACATGATGTAGGCCTATGGACTGAACAAGAAACCACCAAAAATTTTAACCAGTCATCGTTCTCACAACACTGAGGACCAGTCATTCGAAATGACTTCTCCATGCATTTTATGCATTGGTAAAAGCACTATGATGAAAAGTGTGATATGTTTTCAGGTATCTCCTATACTGATAGAGCCACATGCTCACCGGTTTGCCACATGATGTAGGCCTATGGACTGAACAAGAAACCACCAAAAATTTTAACCAGTCATCGTTCTCACAACACTGAGGACCAGTCATTCGAAATGACTTCTCCATGCATTTTATGCATTGGTAAAAGCACTATGATGAAAAGTGTGATATGTTTTCAGGTATCTCCTATACTAATAGCGCCACATGCTCACCGGTTTGCCACATGATGTAGGCCTATGGACTGAACAAGAAACCACCAAAAATTTTAACCAGTCATCGTTCTCACAACACTGAGGACCAGTCATTCGAAATGACTTCTCCATGCATTTTATGCATTGGTAAAAGCACTATGATGAAAAGTGTGATATGTTTTCAGGTATCTCCTATACTAATAGAGCCACATGCTCACCGGTTTGCCACATGATGTAGGCCTATGGACTGAACAAGAAACCACCAAAAATTTTAACCAGTCATCGTTCTCACAACACTGAGGACCAGTCATTCGAAATGACTTCTCCATGCATTTTATGCATTGGTAAAAGCACTATGATGAAAAGTGTGATATGTTTTCAGGTATCTCCTATACTAATAGAGCCACATGCTCACCGGTTTGCCACATGATGTAGGCCTATGGACTGAACAAGAAACCACCAAAAATTTTAACCAGTCATCGTTCTCACAACACTGAGGACCAGTCATTCGAAATGACTTCTCCATGCATTTTATGCATTGGTAAAAGCACTATGATGAAAAGTGTGATATGTTTTCAGGTATCTCCTATACTAATAGAGCCACATGCTCACCGGTTTGTCACATGATGTGGGCCTATGGACTGAACAAGAAACCACCAAAAATTTTAACCAGTCATCGTTCTCACAACACTGAGGACCAGTCATTCGAAATGACTTCTCCATGCATTTTATGCATTGGTAAAAGCACTATGATGAAAAGTGTGATATGTTTTCAGGTATCTCCTATACTAATAGAGCCACATGCTCACCGGTTTGCCACATGATGTAGGCCTATGGACTGAACAAGAAACCACCAAAAATTTTAACCAGTCATCGTTCTCACAACACTGAGGACCAGTCATTCGAAATGACTTCTCCATGCATTTTATGCATTGGTAAAACCACTATGATGAAAAGTGTGATATGTTTTCAGGTATCTCCTATACTAATAGAGCCACATGCTCACCGGTTTGCCACATGATGTAGGCCTATGGACTGAACAAGAAACCACCAAAAATTTTAACCAGTCATCGTTCTCACAACACTGAGGACCAGTCATTCGAAATGACTTCTCCATGCATTTTATGCATTGGTAAAAGCACTATGATGAAAAGTGTGATATGTTTTCAGGTATCTCCTATACTAATAGAGCCACATGCTCACCGGTTTGCCACATGATGTAGGCCTATGGACTGAACAAGAAACCACCAAAAATTTTAACTAGTCATCGTTCTCACAACACTGAGGACCAGTCATTCGAAATGACTTCTCCATGCATTTTATGCATTGGTAAAAGCACTATGATGAAAAGTGTGATATGTTTTCAGGTATCTCCTATACTAATAGAGCCACATGCTCACCGGTTTGCCACATGATGTAGGCCTATGGAATGAACAAGAAACCACCAAAAATTTTAACCAGTCATCGTTCTCACAACACTGAGGACCAGTCATTCGAAATGACTTCTCCATGCATTTTATGCATTGGTAAAAGCACTATGATAAAAAGTGTGATATGTTTTCAGGTATCTCCTATACTAATAGAGCCACATGCTCACCGGTTTGCCACATGATGTAGGCCTATGGACTGAACAAGAAACCACCAAAAATTTTAACCAGTCATCGTTCTCACAACACTGAGGACCAGTCATTCGAAATGACTTCTCCATCCATTTTATGCATTGGTAAAAGCACTATGATGAAAAGTGTGATATGTTTTCAGGTATCTCCTATGCTAATAGAGCCACATGCTCACCGGTTTGCCACATGATGTAGGCCTATGGACTGAACAAGAAACCACCAAAAATTTTAACCAGTCATCGTTCTCACAACACTGAGGACCAGTCATTCGAAATGACTTCTCCATGCATTTTATGCATTGGTAAAAGCACTATGATGAAAAGTGTGATATGTTTTCAGGTATCTCCTATACTAATAGAGCCACATGCTCACCGGTTTGCCACATGATGTAGGCCTATGGACTGAACAAGAAACCACCAAAAATTTTAACCAGTCATCGTTCTCACAACACTGAGGACCAGTCATTCGAAATGACTTCTCCATGCATTTTATGCATTGGTAAAAGCACTATGATGAAAAGTGTGATATGTTTTCAGGTATCTCCTATACTAATAGAGCCACATGCTCACCGGTTTGCCACATGATGTAGGCCTATGGACTGAACAAGAAACCACCAAAAATTTTAACCAGTCATTGTTCTCACAACACTGAGGACCAGTCATTCGAAATGACTTCTCCATGCATTTTATGCATTGGTAAAAGCACTATGATAAAAAGTGTGATATGTTTTCAGGTATCTCCTATACTAATAGAGCCACATGCTCACCGGTTTGCCACATG
This sequence comes from Ranitomeya imitator, assembly GCF_032444005.1. Classification (NCBI taxonomy): domain Eukaryota; kingdom Metazoa; phylum Chordata; class Amphibia; order Anura; family Dendrobatidae; genus Ranitomeya; species Ranitomeya imitator. The sequence goes on from NW_027193390.1 coordinate 56,980, forward strand.
ATGTAGGCCTATGGACTGAACAAGAAACCACCAAAAATTTTAACCAGTCATCGTTCTCACAACACTGAGGACCAGTCATTCGAAATGACTTCTCCATGCATTTTATGCATTGGTAAAAGCACTATGATGAAAAGTGTGATATGTTTTCAGGTATCTCCTATACTAATAGAGCCACATGCTCACCGGTTTGCCACATGATGTAGGCCTATGGACTGAACAAGAAACCACCAAAAATTTTAACCAGTCATCGTTCTCACAACACTGAGGACCAGTCATTCGAAATGACTTCTCCATGCATTTTATGCATTGGTAAAAGCACTATGATGAAAAGTGTGATATGTTTTCAGGTATCTCCTATACTTATAGAGCCACATGCTCACCGGTTTGTCACATGATATAGGCCTATGGACTGAACAAGAAACCACCAAAAATTTTAACCAGTCATCGTTCTCACAACACTTGAGGACCAGTCATTCGAAATGACTTCTCCATGCATTTTATGCATTGGTAAAAGCACTATGATGAAAAGTGTGATATGTTTTCAGGTATCTCCTATACTAATAGAGCCATATGCTCACCGGTTTGCCACATGATGTAGGCCTATGGACTGAACAAGAAACCACCAAAAATTTTAGCCAGTCATCGTTCTCACAACACTGAGGACCAGTCATTCGAAATGACTTCTCCATGCATTTTATGCATTGGTAAAAGCACTATGATGAAAAGTGTGATATGTTTTCAGGTATCTCCTATACTAATAGAGCCACATGCTCACCGGTTTGCCACATGATGTAGGCCTATGGACTGAACAAGAAACCACCAAAAATTTTAACCAGTCATTGTTCTCACAACACTGAGGACCAGTCATTCGAAATGACTTCTCCATGCATTTTATGCATTGGTAAAAGCACTATGATGAAAAGTGTGATATGTTTTCAGGTATCTCCTATACTAATAGAGCCACATGCTCACCGGTTTGCCACATGATGTAGGCCTATGGACTGAACAAGAAACCACCAAAAATTTTAACCAGTCATCGTTCTCACAACACTGAGGACCAGTCATTCGAAATGACTTCTCCATGCATTTTATGCATTGGTAAAAGCACTATGATGAAAAGTGTGATATGTTTTCAGGTATCTCCTATGCTAATAGAGCCACATGCTCACCGGTTTGCCACATGATGTAGGCCTATGGACTGAACAAGAAACCACCAAAAATTTTAACCAGTCATCGTTCTCACAACACTGAGGACCAGTCATTCGAAATGACTTCTCCATGCATTTTATGCATTGGTAAAAGCACTATGATGAAAAGTGTGATATGTTTTCAGGTATCTCCTATACTAATAGAGCCACATGCTCACCGGTTTGCCACATGATGTAGGCCTATGGACTGAACAAGAAACCACCAAAAATTTTAACCAGTCATCGTTCTCACAACACTGAGGACCAGTCATTCGAAATGACTTCTCCATGCATTTTATGCATTGGTAAAAGCACTATGATGAAAAGTGTGATATGTTTTCAGGTATCTCCTATACTAATAGAGCCATATGCTCACCGGTTTGCCACATGATGTAGGCCTATGGACTGAACAAGAAACCACCAAAAATTTTAACCAGTCATCGTTCTCACAACACTGAGGACCAGTCATTCGAAATGACTTCTCCATGCATTTTATGCATTGGTAAAAGCACTATGATGAAAAGTGTGATATGTTTTCAGGTATCTCCTATACTAATAGAGCCACATGCTCACCGGTTTGCCACATGATGTAGGCCTATGGACTGAACAAGAAACCACCAAAAATTTTAACCAGTCATTGTTCTCACAACACTGAGGACCAGTCATTCGAAATGACTTCTCCATGCATTTTATGCATTGGTAAAAGCACTATGATGAAAAGTGTGATATGTTTTCAGGTATCTCCTATACTAATAGAGCCACATGCTCACCGGTTTGCCACATGATGTAGGCCTATGGACTGAACAAGAAACCACCAAAAATTTTAACCAGTCATCGTTCTCACAACACTGAGGACCAGTCATTCGAAATGACTTCTCCATGCATTTTATGCATTGGTAAAAGCACTATGATGAAAAGTGTGATATGTTTTCAGGTATCTCCTATGCTAATAGAGCCACATGCTCACCGGTTTGCCACATGATGTAGGCCTATGGACTGAACAAGAAACCACCAAAAATTTTAACCAGTCATCGTTCTCACAACACTGAGGACCAGTCATTCGAAATGACTTCTCCATGCATTTTATGCATTGGTAAAAGCACTATGATGAAAAGTGTGATATGTTTTCAGGTATCTCCTATACTAATAGAGCCATATGCTCACCGGTTTGCCACATGATGTAGGCCTATGGACTGAACAAGAAACCACCAAAAATTTTAACCAGTCATCGTTCTCACAACACTGAGGACCAGTCATTCGAAATGACTTCTCCATGCATTTTATGCATTGGTAAAAGCACTATGATGAAAAGTGTGATATGTTTTCAGGTATCTCCTATACTAATAGAGCCACATGCTCACCGGTTTGCCACATGATGTAGGCCTATGGACTGAACAAGAAACCACCAAAAATTTTAACGAGTCATCGTTCTCACAACACTGAGGACCAGTCATTCGAAATGACTTCTCCATGCATTTTATGCATTGGTAAAAGCACTATGATGAAAAGTGTGATATGTTTTCAGGTATCTCCTATACTAATAGAGCCATATGCTCACCGGTTTGCCACATGATGTAGGCCTATGGACTGAACAAGAAACCACCAAAAATTTTAACCAGTCATCGTTCTCACAACACTGAGGACCAGTCATTCGAAATGACTTCTCCATGCATTTTATGCATTGGTAAAAGCACTATGATGAAAAGTGTGATATGTTTTCAGGTATCTCCTATACTAATAGAGCCACATGCTCACCGGTTTGCCACATGATGTAGGCCTATGGACTGAACAAGAAACCACCAAAAATTTTAACCAGTCATCGTTCTCACAACACTGAGGACCAGTCATTCGAAATGACTTCTCCATGCATTTTATGCATTGGTAAAAGCACTATGATGAAAAGTGTGATATGTTTTCAGGTATCTCCTATACTAATAGAGCCACATGCTCACCGGTTTGCCACATGATGTAGGCCTATGGAATGAACAAGAAACCACCAAAAATTTTAACCAGTCATTGTTCTCACAACACTGAGGACCAGTCATTCGAAATGACTTCTCCATGCATTTTATGCATTGGTAAAAGCACTATGATGAAAAGTGTGATATGTTTTCAGGTATCTCCTATACTAATAGAGCCACATGCTCACCGGTTTGCCACATGATGTAGGCCTATGGACTGAACAAGAAACCACCAAAAATTTTAACCAGTCATCGTTCTCACAACACTGAGGACCAGTCATTCGAAATGACTTCTCCATGCATTTTATGCATTGGTAAAAGCACTATGATGAAAAGTGTGATATGTTTTTAGGTATCTCCTATACTGATAGAGCCACATGCTCACCGGTTTGCCACATGATGTAGGCCTATGGACTGAACAAGAAACCACCAAAAATTTTAACCAGTCATCGTTCTCACAACACTGAGGACCAGTCATTCGAAATGACTTCTCCATGCATTTTATGCATTGGTAAAAGCACTATGATGAAAAGTGTGATATGTTTTCAGGTATCTCCTATACTAATAGCGCCACATGCTCACCGGTTTGCCACATGATGTAGGCCTATGGACTGAACAAGAAACCACCAAAAATTTTAACCAGTCATCGTTCTCACAACACTGAGGACCAGTCATTCGAAATGACTTCTCCATGCATTTTATGCATTGGTAAAAGCACTATGATGAAAAGTGTGATATGTTTTCAGGTATCTCCTATACTAATAGAGCCACATGCTCACCGGTTTGCCACATGATGTAGGCCTATGGACTGAACAAGAAACCACCAAAAATTTTAACCAGTCATCGTTCTCACAACACTGAGGACCAGTCATTCGAAATGACTTCTCCATGCATTTTATGCATTGGTAAAAGCACTATGATGAAAAGTGTGATATGTTTTCAGGTATCTCCTATACTAATAGAGCCACATGCTCACCGGTTTGTCACATGATGTGGGCCTATGGACTGAACAAGAAACCACCAAAAATTTTAACCAGTCATCGTTCTCACAACACTGAGGACCAGTCATTCGAATTGACTTCTCCATGCATTTTATGCATTGGTAAAAGCACTATGATGAAAAGTGTGATATGTTTTCAGGTATCTCCTATACTAATAGAGCCACATGCTCACCGGTTTGCCACATGATGTAGGCCTATGGACTGAACAAGAAACCACCAAAAATTTTAACCAGTCATCGTTCTCACAACACTGAGGACCAGTCATTCGAAATGACTTCTCCATGCATTTTATGCATTGGTAAAACCACTATGATGAAAAGTGTGATATGTTTTCAGGTATCTCCTATACTAATAGAGCCACATGCTCACCGGTTTGCCACATGATGTAGGCCTATGGACTGAACAAGAAACCACCAAAAATTTTAACCAGTCATCGTTCTCACAACACTGAGGACCAGTCATTCGAAATGACTTCTCCATGCATTTTATGCATTGGTAAAAGCACTATGATGAAAAGTGTGATATGTTTTCAGGTATCTCCTATACTAATAGAGCCACATGCTCACCGGTTTGCCACATGATGTAGGCCTATGGACTGAACAAGAAACCACCAAAAATTTTAACTAGTCATCGTTCTCACAACACTGAGGACCAGTCATTCGAAATGACTTCTCCATGCATTTTATGCATTGGTAAAAGCACTATGATGAAAAGTGTGATATGTTTTCAGGTATCTCCTATACTAATAGAGCCACATGCTCACCGGTTTGCCACATGATGTAGGCCTATGGAATGAACAAGAAACCACCAAAAATTTTAACCAGTCATTGTTCTCACAACACTGAGGACCAGTCATTCGAAATGACTTCTCCATGCATTTTATGCATTGGTAAAAGCACTATGATGAAAAGTGTGATATGTTTTCAGGTATCTCCTATACTAATAGAGCCACATGCTCACCGGTTTGCCACATGATGTAGGCCTATGGACTGAACAAGAAACCACCAAAAATTTTAACCAGTCATCGTTCTCACAACACTGAGGACCAGTCATTCGAAATGACTTCTCCATGCATTTTATGCATTGGTAAAAGCACTATGATGAAAAGTGTGATATGTTTTCAGGTATCTCCTATGCTAATAGAGCCACATGCTCACCGGTTTGCCACATGATGTAGGCCTATGGACTGAACAAGAAACCACCAAAAATTTTAACCAGTCATCGTTCTCACAACACTGAGGACCAGTCATTCGAAATGACTTCTCCATGCATTTTATGCATTGGTAAAAGCACTATGATGAAAAGTGTGATATGTTTTCAGGTATCTCCTATACTAATAGAGCCACATGCTCACCGGTTTGCCACATGATGTAGGCCTATGGACTGAACAAGAAACCACCAAAAATTTTAACCAGTCATCGTTCTCACAACACTGAGGACCAGTCATTCGAAATGACTTCTCCATGCATTTTATGCATTGGTAAAAGCACTATGATGAAAAGTGTGATATGTTTTCAGGTATCTCCTATACTAATAAAGCCACATGCTCACCGGTTTGCCACATGATGTAGGCCTATGGACTGAACAAGAAACCACCAAAAATTTTAACCAGTCATCGTTCTCACAACACTGAGGACCAGTCATTCGAAATGACTTCTCCATGCATTTTATGCATTGGTAAAAGCACTATGATGAAAAGTGTGATATGTTTTCAGGTATCTCCTATACTAATAGAGCCACATGCTCACCGGTTTGCCACATGATGTAGGCCTATGGACTGAACAAGAAACCACCAAAAATTTTAACCAGTCATCGTTCTCACAACACTGAGGACCAGTCATTCGAAATAACTTCTCCATGCATTTTATGCATTGGTAAAAGCACTATGATGAAAAGTGTGATATGTTTTCAGGTATCTCCTATACTAATAGAGCCACATGCTCACCGGTTTGCCACATGATGTAGGCCTATGGACTGAACAAGAAACCACCAAAAATTTTAACCAGTCATCGTTCTCACAACACTGAGGACCAGTCATTCGAAATGACTTCTCCATGCATTTTATGCATTGGTAAAAGCACTATGATGAAAAGTGTGATATGTTTTCAGGTATCTCCTATACTAATAGAGCCACATGCTCACCGGTTTGCCACATGATGTAGGCCTATGGACTGAACAAGAAACCACCAAAAATTTTAACCAGTCATTGTTCTCACAACACTGAGGACCAGTCATTCGAAATGACTTCTCCATGCATTTTATGCATTGGTAAAAGCACTATGATGAAAAGTGTGATATGTTTTCAGGTATCTCCTATACTAATAGAGCCACATGCTCACCGGTTTGCCACATGATGTAGGCCTATGGACTGAACAAGAAACCACCAAAAATTTTAACCAGTCATCGTTCTCACAACACTGAGGACCAGTCATTCGAAATGACTTCTCCATGCATTTTATGCATTGGTAAAAGCACTATGATGAAAAGTGTGATATGTTTTCAGGTATCTCCTATACTAATAGAGCCACATGCTCACCGGTTTGCCACATGATGTAGGCCTATGGACTGAACAAGAAACCACCAAAAATTTTAACCAGTCATCGTTCTCACAACACTGAGGACCAGTCATTCGAAATGACTTCTCCATGCATTTTATGCATTGGTAAAAGCACTATGATGAAAAGTGTGATATGTTTTCAGGTATCTCCTATACTAATAGAGCCACATGCTCACCGGTTTGCCACATGATGTAGGCCTATGGACTGAACAAGAAACCACCAAAAATTTTAACCAGTCATCGTTCTCACAACACTGAGGACCAGTCATTCGAAATGACTTCTCCATGCATTTTATGCATTGGTAAAAGCACTATGATGAAAAGTGTGATATGTTTTCAGGTATCTCCTATACTAATAGAGCCACATGCTCACCGGTTTGCCACATGATGTAGGCCTATGGACTGAACAAGAAACCACCAAAAATTTTAACCAGTCATCGTTCTCACAACACTGAGGACCAGTCATTCGAAATGACTTCTCCATGCATTTTATGCATTGGTAAAAGCACTATGATGAAAAGTGTGATATGTTTTCAGGTATCTCCTATACTAATAGAGCCACATGCTCACCGGTTTGCCACATGATGTGGGCCTGTGGACTGAACAAGAAACCACCAAAAATTTTAACCAGTCATCGTTCTCACAACACTGAGGACCAGTCATTCGAAATGACTTCTCCATGCATTTTATGCATTGGTAAAAGCACTATGATGAAAAGTGTGATATGTTTTCAGGTATCTCCTATACTAATAGAGCCACATGCTCACCGGTTTGCCACATGATGTAGGCCTATGGACTGAACAAGAAACCACCAAAAATTTTAACCAGTCATCGTTCTCACAACACTGAGGACCAGTCATTCGAAATGACTTCTCCATGCATTTTATGCATTGGTAAAAGCACTATGATGAAAAGTGTGATATGTTTTCAGGTATCTCCTATACTAATAGAGCCACATGCTCACCGGTTTGCCACATGATGTAGGCCTATGGACTGAACAAGAAACCACCAAAAATTTTAACCAGTCATCGTTCTCACAACACTGAGGACCAGTCATTCGAAATGACTTCTCCATGCATTTTATGCATTGGTAAAAGCACTATGATGAAAAGTGTGATATGTTTTCAGGTATCTCCTATACTAATAGAGCCACATGCTCACCGGTTTGCCACATGATGTAGGCCTATGGACTGAACAAGAAACCACCAAAAATTTTAACCAGTCATCGTTCTCACAACACTGAGGACCAGTCATTCGAAATGACTTCTCCATGCATTTTATGCATTGGTAAAAGCACTATGATGAAAAGTGTGATATGTTTTCAGGTATCTCCTATATTATTAGAGCCACATGCTCACCGGTTTGCCACATGATGTAGGCCTATGGACTGAACAAGAAACCACCAAAAATTTTAACCAGTCATCGTTCTCACAACACTGAGGACCAGTCATTCGAAATGACTTCTCCATGCATTTTATGCATTGGTAAAAGCACTATGATGAAAAGTGTGATATGTTTTCAGGTATCTCCTATACTAATAGAGCCACATGCTCACCGGTTTGCCACATGATGTAGGCCTATGGACTGAACAAGAAACCACCAAAAATTTTAACCAGTCATCGTTCTCACAACACTGAGGACCAGTCATTCGAAATGACTTCTCCATGCATTTTATGCATTGGTAAAAGCACTATGATGAAAAGTGTGATATGTTTTCAGGTATCTCCTATACTAATAGAGCCACATGCTCACCGGTTTGCCACATGATGTAGGCCTATGGAATGAACAAGAAACCACCAAAAATTTTAACCAGTCATTGTTCTCACAACACTGAGGACCAGTCATTCGAAATGACTTCTCCATGCATTTTATGCATTGGTAAAAGCACTATGATGAAAAGTGTGATATGTTTTCAGGTATCTCCTATACTAATAGAGCCACATGCTCACCGGTTTGCCACATGATGTAGGCCTATGGACTGAACAAGAAACCACCAAAAATTTTAACCAGTCATCGTTCTCACAACACTGAGGACCAGTCATTCGAAATGACTTCTCCATGCATTTTATGCATTGGTAAAAGCACTATGATGAAAAGTGTGATATGTTTTTAGGTATCTCCTATACTGATAGAGCCACATGCTCACCGGTTTGCCACATGATGTAGGCCTATGGACTGAACAAGAAACCACCAAAAATTTTAACCAGTCATCGTTCTCACAACACTGAGGACCAGTCATTCGAAATGACTTCTCCATGCATTTTATGCATTGGTAAAAGCACTATGATGAAAAGTGTGATATGTTTTCAGGTATCTCCTATACTAATAGCGCCACATGCTCACCGGTTTGCCACATGATGTAGGCCTATGGACTGAACAAGAAACCACCAAAAATTTTAACCAGTCATCGTTCTCACAACACTGAGGACCAGTCATTCGAAATGACTTCTCCATGCATTTTATGCATTGGTAAAAGCACTATGATGAAAAGTGTGATATGTTTTCAGGTATCTCCTATACTAATAGAGCCACATGCTCACCGGTTTGCCACATGATGTAGGCCTATGGACTGAACAAGAAACCACCAAAAATTTTAACCAGTCATCGTTCTCACAACACTGAGGACCAGTCATTCGAAATGACTTCTCCATGCATTTTATGCATTGGTAAAAGCACTATGATGAAAAGTGTGATATGTTTTCAGGTATCTCCTATACTAATAGAGCCACATGCTCACCGGTTTGTCACATGATGTGGGCCTATGGACTGAACAAGAAACCACCAAAAATTTTAACCAGTCATCGTTCTCACAACACTGAGGACCAGTCATTCGAATTGACTTCTCCATGCATTTTATGCATTGGTAAAAGCACTATGATGAAAAGTGTGATATGTTTTCAGGTATCTCCTATACTAATAGAGCCACATGCTCACCGGTTTGCCACATGATGTAGGCCTATGGACTGAACAAGAAACCACCAAAAATTTTAACCAGTCATCGTTCTCACAACACTGAGGACCAGTCATTCGAAATGACTTCTCCATGCATTTTATGCATTGGTAAAACCACTATGATGAAAAGTGTGATATGTTTTCAGGTATCTCCTATACTAATAGAGCCACATGCTCACCGGTTTGCCACATGATGTAGGCCTATGGACTGAACAAGAAACCACCAAAAATTTTAACCAGTCATCGTTCTCACAACACTGAGGACCAGTCATTCGAAATGACTTCTCCATGCATTTTATGCATTGGTAAAAGCACTATGATGAAAAGTGTGATATGTTTTCAGGTATCTCCTATACTAATAGAGCCACATGCTCACCGGTTTGCCACATGATGTAGGCCTATGGACTGAACAAGAAACCACCAAAAATTTTAACTAGTCATCGTTCTCACAACACTGAGGACCAGTCATTCGAAATGACTTCTCCATGCATTTTATGCATTGGTAAAAGCACTATGATGAAAAGTGTGATATGTTTTCAGGTATCTCCTATACTAATAGAGCCACATGCTCACCGGTTTGCCACATGATGTAGGCCTATGGAATGAACAAGAAACCACCAAAAATTTTAACCAGTCATTGTTCTCACAACACTGAGGACCAGTCATTCGAAATGACTTCTCCATGCATTTTATGCATTGGTAAAAGCACTATGATGAAAAGTGTGATATGTTTTCAGGTATCTCCTATACTAATAGAGCCACATGCTCACCGGTTTGCCACATGATGTAGGCCTATGGACTGAACAAGAAACCACCAAAAATTTTAACCAGTCATCGTTCTCACAACACTGAGGACCAGTCATTCGAAATGACTTCTCCATGCATTTTATGCATTGGTAAAAGCACTATGATGAAAAGTGTGATATGTTTTCAGGTATCTCCTATGCTAATAGAGCCACATGCTCACCGGTTTGCCACATGATGTAGGCCTATGGACTGAACAAGAAACCACCAAAAATTTTAACCAGTCATCGTTCTCACAACACTGAGGACCAGTCATTCGAAATGACTTCTCCATGCATTTTATGCATTGGTAAAAGCACTATGATGAAAAGTGTGATATGTTTTCAGGTATCTCCTATACTAATAGAGCCACATGCTCACCGGTTTGCCACATGATGTAGGCCTATGGACTGAACAAGAAACCACCAAAAATTTTAACCAGTCATCGTTCTCACAACACTGAGGACCAGTCATTCGAAATGACTTCTCCATGCATTTTATGCATTGGTAAAAGCACTATGATGAAAAGTGTGATATGTTTTCAGGTATCTCCTATACTAATAAAGCCACATGCTCACCGGTTTGCCACATGATGTAGGCCTATGGACTGAACAAGAAACCACCAAAAATTTTAACCAGTCATCGTTCTCACAACACTGAGGACCAGTCATTCGAAATGACTTCTCCATGCATTTTATGCATTGGTAAAAGCACTATGATGAAAAGTGTGATATGTTTTCAGGTATCTCCTATACTAATAGAGCCACATGCTCACCGGTTTGCCACATGATGTAGGCCTATGGACTGAACAAGAAACCACCAAAAATTTTAACCAGTCATCGTTCTCACAACACTGAGGACCAGTCATTCGAAATAACTTCTCCATGCATTTTATGCATTGGTAAAAGCACTATGATGAAAAGTGTGATATGTTTTCAGGTATCTCCTATACTAATAGAGCCACATGCTCACCGGTTTGCCACATGATGTAGGCCTATGGACTGAACAAGAAACCACCAAAAATTTTAACCAGTCATCGTTCTCACAACACTGAGGACCAGTCATTCGAAATGACTTCTCCATGCATTTTATGCATTGGTAAAAGCACTATGATGAAAAGTGTGATATGTTTTCAGGTATCTCCTATACTAATAGAGCCACATGCTCACCGGTTTGCCACATGATGTAGGCCTATGGACTGAACAAGAAACCACCAAAAATTTTAACCAGTCATTGTTCTCACAACACTGAGGACCAGTCATTCGAAATGACTTCTCCATGCATTTTATGCATTGGTAAAAGCACTATGATGAAAAGTGTGATATGTTTTCAGGTATCTCCTATACTAATAGAGCCACATGCTCACCGGTTTGCCACATGATGTAGGCCTATGGACTGAACAAGAAACCACCAAAAATTTTAACCAGTCATCGTTCTCACAACACTGAGGACCAGTCATTCGAAATGACTTCTCCATGCATTTTATGCATTGGTAAAAGCACTATGATGAAAAGTGTGATATGTTTTCAGGTATCTCCTATACTAATAGAGCCACATGCTCACCGGTTTGCCACATGATGTAGGCCTATGGACTGAACAAGAAACCACCAAAAATTTTAACCAGTCATCGTTCTCACAACACTGAGGACCAGTCATTCGAAATGACTTCTCCATGCATTTTATGCATTGGTAAAAGCACTATGATGAAAAGTGTGATATGTTTTCAGGTATCTCCTATACTAATAGAGCCACATGCTCACCGGTTTGCCACATGATGTAGGCCTATGGACTGAACAAGAAACCACCAAAAATTTTAACCAGTCATCGTTCTCACAACACTGAGGACCAGTCATTCGAAATGACTTCTCCATGCATTTTATGCATTGGTAAAAGCACTATGATGAAAAGTGTGATATGTTTTCAGGTATCTCCTATACTAATAGAGCCACATGCTCACCGGTTTGCCACATGATGTAGGCCTATGGACTGAACAAGAAACCACCAAAAATTTTAACCAGTCATCGTTCTCACAACACTGAGGACCAGTCATTCGAAATGACTTCTCCATGCATTTTATGCATTGGTAAAAGCACTATGATGAAAAGTGTGATATGTTTTCAGGTATCTCCTATACTAATAGAGCCACATGCTCACCGGTTTGCCACATGATGTGGGCCTGTGGACTGAACAAGAAACCACCAAAAATTTTAACCAGTCATCGTTCTCACAACACTGAGGACCAGTCATTCGAAATGACTTCTCCATGCATTTTATGCATTGGTAAAAGCACTATGATGAAAAGTGTGATATGTTTTCAGGTATCTCCTATACTAATAGAGCCACATGCTCACCGGTTTGCCACATGATGTAGGCCTATGGACTGAACAAGAAACCACCAAAAATTTTAACCAGTCATCGTTCTCACAACACTGAGGACCAGTCATTCGAAATGACTTCTCCATGCATTTTATGCATTGGTAAAAGCACTATGATGAAAAGTGTGATATGTTTTCAGGTATCTCCTATACTAATAGAGCCACATGCTCACCGGTTTGCCACATGATGTAGGCCTATGGACTGAACAAGAAACCACCAAAAATTTTAACCAGTCATCGTTCTCACAACACTGAGGACCAGTCATTCGAAATGACTTCTCCATGCATTTTATGCATTGGTAAAAGCACTATGATGAAAAGTGTGATATGTTTTCAGGTATCTCCTATACTAATAGAGCCACATGCTCACCGGTTTGCCACATGATGTAGGCCTATGGACTGAACAAGAAACCACCAAAAATTTTAACCAGTCATCGTTCTCACAACACTGAGGACCAGTCATTCGAAATGACTTCTCCATGCATTTTATGCATTGGTAAAAGCACTATGATGAAAAGTGTGATATGTTTTCAGGTATCTCCTATATTATTAGAGCCACATGCTCACCGGTTTGCCACATGATGTAGGCCTATGGACTGAACAAGAAACCACCAAAAATTTTAACCAGTCATCGTTCTCACAACACTGAGGACCAGTCATTCGAAATGACTTCTCCATGCATTTTATGCATTGGTAAAAGCACTATGATGAAAAGTGTGATATGTTTTCAGGTATCTCCTATACTAATAGAGCCACATGCTCACCGGTTTGCCACATGATGTGGGCCTATGGACTGAACAAGAAACCACCAAAAATTTTAACCAGTCATCGTTCTCACAACACTGAGAACCAGTCATTCGAAATGACTTCTCCATGCATTTTATGCATTGGTAAAAGCACTATGATGAAAAGTGTGATATGTTTTCAGGTATCTCCTATACTAATAGAGCCACATGCTCACCGATTTGCCACATGATGTAGGCCTATGGACTGAACAAGAAACCACCAAAAATTTTAACCAGTCATCGTTCTCACAACACTGAGGACCAGTCATTCGAAATGACTTCTCCATGCATTTTATGCATTGGTAAAAGCACTATGATGAAAAGTGTGATATGTTTTCAGGTATCTCCTATACTAATAGAGCCACATGCTCACCGGTTTGTCACATGATGTAGGCCTATGGACTGAACAAGAAACCACCAAAAATTTTAATCAGTCATCGTTCTCACAACACTGAGGACCAGTCATTCGAAATGACTTCTCCATGCATTTTATGCATTGGTAAAAGCACTATGATGAAAAGTGTGATATGTTTTCAGGTATCTCCTATACTAATAGAGCCATATGCTCACCGGTTTGCCACATGATGTAGGCCTATGGACTGAACAAGAAACCACCAAAAATTTTAACCAGTCATCGTTCTCACAACACTGAGGACCAGTCATTCGAAATGACTTCTCCATGCATTTTATGCATTGGTAAAAGCACTATGATGAAAAGTGTGATATGTTTTCAGGTATCTCCTATACTAATAGAGCCACATGCTCACCGGTTTGCCACATGATGTAGGCCTATGGACTGAACAAGAAACCACCAAAAATTTTAACCAGTCATTGTTCTCACAACACTGAGGACCAGTCATTCGAAATGACTTCTCCATGCATTTTATGCATTGGTAAAAGCACTATGATGAAAAGTGTGATATGTTTTCAGGTATCTCCTATCCTAATAGAGCCACATGCTCACCGGTTTGTCACATGATGTGGGCCTATGGACTGAACAAGAAACCACCAAAAATTTTAACCAGTCATCGTTCTCACAACACTGAGGACCAGTCATTCGAAATGACTTCTCCATGCATTTTATGCATTGGTAAAAGCACTATGATGAAAAGTGTGATATGTTTTCAGGTATCTCCTATACTAATAGAGCCATATGCTCACCGGTTTGCCACATGATGTAGGCCTATGGACTGAACAAGAAACCACCAAAAATTTTAACCAGTCATCGTTCTCACAACACTGAGGACCAGTCATTCGAAATGACTTCTCCATGCATTTTATGCATTGGTAAAAGCACTATGATGAAAAGTGTGATATGTTTTCAGGTATCTCCTATACTAATAGAGCCACATGCTCACCGGTTTGCCACATGATGTAGGCCTATGGACTGAACAAGAAACCACCAAAAATTTTAACCAGTCATCGTTCTCACAACACTGAGGACCAGTCATTCGAAATGACTTCTCCATGCATTTTATGCATTGGTAAAAGCACTATGATGAAAAGTGTGATATGTTTTCAGGTATCTCCTATACTAATAGAGCCACATGCTCACCGGTTTGCCACATGATGTAGGCCTATGGACTGAACAAGAAACCACCAAAAATTTTAACCAGTCATCGTTCTCACAACACTGAGGACCAGTCATTCGAAATGACTTCTCCATGCATTTTATGCATTGGTAAAAGCACTATGATGAAAAGTGTGATATGTTTTCAGGTATCTCCTATCCTAATAGAGCCACATGCTCACCGGTTTGCCACATGATGTAGGCCTATGGACTGAACAAGAAACCACCAAAAATTTTAACCAGTCATCGTTCTCACAGCACTGAGGACCAGTCATTCGAAATGACTTCTCCATGCATTTTATGCATTGGTAAAAGCACTATGATGAAAGTGTGATATGTTTTCAGGTATCTCCTATACTAATAGAGCCACATGCTCACCGGTTTGCCACATGCTGTAGGCCTATGGACTGAACAAGAAACCACCAAAAATTTTAACCAGTCATCGTTCTCACAACACTGAGGACCAGTCATTCGAAATGACTTCTCCATGCATTTTATGCATTGGTAAAAGCACTATGATGAAAAGTGTGATATGTTTTCAGGTATCTCCTATACTAATAGAGCCACATGCTCACCGGTTTGCCACATGATGTAGGCCTATGGACTGAACAAGAAACCACCAAAAATTTTAACCAGTCATCGTTCTCACAACACTGAGGACCAGTCATTCGAAATGACTTCTCCATGCATTTTATGCATTGGTAAAAGCACTATGATGAAAAGTGTGATATGTTTTCAGGTATCTCCTATCCTAATAGAGCCACATGCTCACCGGTTTGCCACATGATGTAGGCCTATGGACTGAACAAGAAACCACCAAAAATTTTAACCAGTCATCGTTCTCACAGCACTGAGGACCAGTCATTCGAAATGACTTCTCCATGCATTTTATGCATTGGTAAAAGCACTATGATGAAAGTGTGATATGTTTTCAGGTATCTCCTATACTAATAGAGCCACATGCTCACCGGTTTGCCACATGCTGTAGGCCTATGGACTGAACAAGAAACCACCAAAAATTTTAACCAGTCATCGTTCTCACAACACTGAGGACCAGTCATTCGAAATGACTTTTCAATGCATTTTATGCATTGGTAAAAGCACTATGATGAAAAGTGTGATATGTTTTCAGGTATCTCCTATACTAATAGAGCCACATGCTCACCGGTTTGCCACATGATGTAGGCCTATGGACTGAACAAGAAACCACCAAAAATTTTAACCAGTCATCGTTCTCACAACACTGAGGACCAGTCATTCGAAATGACTTCTCCATGCATTTTATGCATTGGTAAAAGCACTATGATGAAAAGTGTGATATGTTTTCAGGTATCTCCTATACTAATAGAGCCACATGCTCACCGGTTTGCCACATGCTGTAGGCCTATGGACTGAACAAGAAACCACCAAAAATATTAACCAGTCATCGTTCTCACAACACTGAGGACCAGTCATTCGAAATGACTTCTCCATGCATTTTATGCATTGGTAAAAGCACTATGATGAAAAGTGTGATATGTTTTCAGGTATCTCCTATACTAATAGAGCCACATGCTCACCGGTTTGCCACATGATGTAGGCCTATGGACTGAACAAGAAACCACCAAAAATTTTAACCAGTCATCGTTCTCACAACACCGAGGACCAGTCATTCGAAATGACTTCTCCATGCATTTTATGCATTGGTAAAAGCACTATGATGAAAAGTGTGATATGTTTTCAGGTATCTCCTATACTAATAGAGCCACATGCTCACCGGTTTGCCACATGATGTAGGCCTATGGACTGAACAAGAAACCACCAAAAATTTTAACCAGTCATCGTTCTCACAACACTGAGGACCAGTCATTCGAAATGACTTCTCCATGCATTTTATGCATTGGTAAAAGCACTATGATGAAAAGTGTGATATGTTTTCAGGTATCTCCTATACTAATAGAGCCACATGCTCACCGGTTTGCCACATGAAGTAGGCCTATGGACTGAACAAGAAACCACCAAAAATTTTAACCAGTCATCGTTCTCACAACACTGAGGACCAGTCATTCGAAATGACTTCTCCATGCATTTTATGCATTGGTAAAAGCACTATGATGAAAAGTGTGATATGTTTTCAAGTATTTCCTATACTAATAGAGCCACATGCTCACTGGTTTGCCACATGCTGTAGGCCTATGGACTGAACAAGAAACCACCAAAAATTTTAACCAGTCATCGTTCTCACAACACTGAGGACCAGTCATTCGAAATGACTTCTCCATGCATTTTATGCATTGGTAAAAGCACTATGATGAAAAGTGTGATATGTTTTCAGGTATCTCCTATACTAATAGAGCCACATGCTCACCGGTTTGCCACATGATGTAGGCCTATGGACTGAACAAGAAACCACCAAAAATTTTAACCAGTCATCGTTCTCACAACACTGAGGACCAGTCATTCGAAATGACTTCTTCATGCATTTTATGCATTGGTAAAACCACTATGATGAAAAGTGTGATATGTTTTCAGGTATCTCCTATACTAATAGAGCCACATGCTCACCGGTTTGCCACATGATGTAGGCCTATGGACTGAACAAGAAACCACCAAAAATTTTAACCAGTCATCGTTCTCACAGCACTGAGGACCAGTCATTCGAAATGACTTCTCCATGCATTTTATGCATTGGTAAAAGCACTATGATGAAAGTGTGATATGTTTTCAGGTATCTCCTATACTAATAGAGCCACATGCTCACCGGTTTGCCACATGCTGTAGGCCTATGGACTGAACAAGAAACCACCAAAAATTTTAACCAGTCATCGTTCTCACAACACTGAGGACCAGTCATTCGAAATGACTTTTCAATGCATTTTATGCATTGGTAAAAGCACTATGATGAAAAGTGTGATATGTTTTCAGGTATCTCCTATACTAATAGAGCCACATGCTCACCGGTTTGCCACATGATGTAGGCCTATGGACTGAACAAGAAACCACCAAAAATTTTAACCAGTCATCGTTCTCACAACACTGAGGACCAGTCATTCGAAATGACTTCTCCATGCATTTTATGCATTGGTAAAAGCACTATGATGAAAAGTGTGATATGTTTTCAGGTATCTCCTATACTAATAGAGCCACATGCTCACCGGTTTGCCACATGCTGTAGGCCTATGGACTGAACAAGAAACCACCAAAAATATTAACCAGTCATCGTTCTCACAACACTGAGGACCAGTCATTCGAAATGACTTCTCCATGCATTTTATGCATTGGTAAAAGCACTATGATGAAAAGTGTGATATGTTTTCAGGTATCTCCTATACTAATAGAGCCACATGCTCACCGGTTTGCCACATGATGTAGGCCTATGGACTGAACAAGAAACCACCAAAAATTTTAACCAGTCATCGTTCTCACAACACCGAGGACCAGTCATTCGAAATGACTTCTCCATGCATTTTATGCATTGGTAAAAGCACTATGATGAAAAGTGTGATATGTTTTCAGGTATCTCCTATACTAATAGAGCCACATGCTCACCGGTTTGCCACATGATGTAGGCCTATGGACTGAACAAGAAACCACCAAAAATTTTAACCAGTCATCGTTCTCACAACACTGAGGACCAGTCATTCGAAATGACTTCTCCATGCATTTTATGCATTGGTAAAAGCACTATGATGAAAAGTGTGATATGTTTTCAGGTATCTCCTATACTAATAGAGCCACATGCTCACCGGTTTGCCACATGAAGTAGGCCTATGGACTGAACAAGAAACCACCAAAAATTTTAACCAGTCATCGTTCTCACAACACTGAGGACCAGTCATTCGAAATGACTTCTCCATGCATTTTATGCATTGGTAAAAGCACTATGATGAAAAGTGTGATATGTTTTCAAGTATTTCCTATACTAATAGAGCCACATGCTCACTGGTTTGCCACATGCTGTAGGCCTATGGACTGAACAAGAAACCACCAAAAATTTTAACCAGTCATCGTTCTCACAACACTGAGGACCAGTCATTCGAAATGACTTCTCCATGCATTTTATGCATTGGTAAAAGCACTATGATGAAAAGTGTGATATGTTTTCAGGTATCTCCTATACTAATAGAGCCACATGCTCACCGGTTTGCCACATGATGTAGGCCTATGGACTGAACAAGAAACCACCAAAAATTTTAACCAGTCATCGTTCTCACAACACTGAGGACCAGTCATTCGAAATGACTTCTCCATGCATTTTATGCATTGGTAAAACCACTATGATGAAAAGTGTGATATGTTTTCAGGTATCTCCTATACTAATAGAGCCACATGCTCACCGGTTTGCCACATGATGTAGGCCTATGGACTGAACAAGAAACCACCAAAAATTTTAACCAGTCATCGTTCTCACAACACTGAGGACCAGTCATTCGAAATGACTTCTCCATGCATTTTATGCATTGGTAAAAGCACTATGATGAAAAGTGTGATATGTTTTCAGGTATCTCCTATACTAATAGAGCCACATGCTCACCGGTTTGCCACATGATGTAGGCCTATGGACTGAACAAGAAACCACCAAAAATTTTAACTAGTCATCGTTCTCACAACACTGAGGACCAGTCATTCGAAATGACTTCTCCATGCATTTTATGCATTGGTAAAAGCACTATGATGAAAAGTGTGATATGTTTTCAGGTATCTCCTATACTAATAGAGCCACATGCTCACCGGTTTGCCACATGATGTAGGCCTATGGACTGAACAAGAAACCACCAAAAATTTTAACCAGTCATCGTTCTCACAACACTGAGGACCAGTCATTCGAAATGACTTCTCCATGCATTTTATGCATTGGTAAAAGCACTATGATGAAAAGTGTGATATGTTTTCAGGTATCTCCTATACTAATAGAGCCACATGCTCACCGGTTTGTCACATGATGTGGGCCTATGGACTGAACAAGAAACCACCAAAAATTTTAACCAGTCATCGTTCTCACAACACTGAGGACCAGTCATTCGAAATGACTTCTCCATGCATTTTATGCATTGGTAAAAGCACTATGATGAAAAGTGTGATATGTTTTCAGGTATCTCCTATACTAATAGAGCCATATGCTCACCGGTTTGCCACATGATGTAGGCCTATGGACTGAACAAGAAACCACCAAAAATTTTAACCAGTCATCGTTCTCACAACACTGAGGACCAGTCATTCGAAATGA
Source organism: Ranitomeya imitator (assembly GCF_032444005.1). Classification (NCBI taxonomy): domain Eukaryota; kingdom Metazoa; phylum Chordata; class Amphibia; order Anura; family Dendrobatidae; genus Ranitomeya; species Ranitomeya imitator. Next base: position 77,357 of record NW_027193390.1, read on the forward strand.
CTTCTCCATGCATTTTATGCATTGGTAAAAGCACTATGATGAAAAGTGTGATATGTTTTCAGGTATCTCCTATACTAATAGAGCCACATGCTCACCGGTTTGCCACATGATGTAGGCCTATGGACTGAACAAGAAACCACCAAAAATTTTAACCAGTCATCGTTCTCACAACACTGAGGACCAGTCATTCGAAATGACTTCTCCATGCATTTTATGCATTGGTAAAAGCACTATGATGAAAAGTGTGATATGTTTTCAGGTATCTCCTATACTAATAGAGCCACATGCTCACCGGTTTGCCACATGATGTAGGCCTATGGACTGAACAAGAAACCACCAAAAATTTTAACCAGTCATCGTTCTCACAACACTGAGGACCAGTCATTCGAAATGACTTCTCCATGCATTTTATGCATTGGTAAAAGCACTATGATGAAAAGTGTGATATGTTTTCAGGTATTTCCTATACTAATAGAGCCACATGCTCACCGGTTTGCTACATGATGTAGGCCTATGGACTGAACAAGAAACCACCAAAAATTTTAACCAGTCATCGTTCTCACAACACTGAGGAGCAGTCATTCGAAATGACTTCTCCATGCATTTTATGCATTGGTAAAAGCACTATGATGAAAAGTGTGATATGTTTTCAGGTATCTCCTATACTAATAGAGCCACATGCTCACCGGTTTGCCACATGCTGTAGGCCTATGGACTGAACAAGAAACCACCAAAAATTTTAACCAGTCATCGTTCTCACAACACTGAGGACCAGTCATTCGAAATGACTTCTCCATGCATTTTATGCATTGGTAAAAGCACTATGATGAAAAGTGTGATATGTTTTCAGGTATCTCCTATACTAATAGAGCCACATGCTCACCGGTTTGCCACATGCTGTAGGCCTATGGACTGAACAAGAAACCACCAAAAATTTTAACCAGTCATCGTTCTCACAACACTGAGGACCAGTCATTCGAAATGACTTCTCCATGCATTTTATGCATTGGTAAAAGCACTATGATGAAAAGTGTGATATGTTTTCAGGTATCTCCTATACTAATAGAGCCACATGCTCACCGGTTTGCCACATGATGTAGGCCTATGGACTGAACAAGAAACCACCAAAAATTTTAACCAGTCATCGTTCTCACAACACTGAGGACCAGTCATTCGAAATGACTTCTCCATGCATTTTATGCATTGGTAAAAGCACTATGATGAAAAGTGTGATATGTTTTCAGGTATCTCCTATCCTAATAGAGCCACATGCTCACCGGTTTGCCACATGATGTAGGCCTATGGACTGAACAAGAAACCACCAAAAATTTTAACCAGTCATCGTTCTCACAGCACTGAGGACCAGTCATTCGAAATGACTTCTCCATGCATTTTATGCATTGGTAAAAGCACTATGATGAAAGTGTGATATGTTTTCAGGTATCTCCTATACTAATAGAGCCACATGCTCACCGGTTTGCCACATGCTGTAGGCCTATGGACTGAACAAGAAACCACCAAAAATTTTAACCAGTCATCGTTCTCACAACACTGAGGACCAGTCATTCGAAATGACTTCTCCATGCATTTTATGCATTGGTAAAAGCACTATGATGAAAAGTGTGATATGTTTTCAGGTATCTCCTATACTAATAGAGCCACATGCTCACCGGTTTGCCACATGATGTAGGCCTATGGACTGAACAAGAAACCACCAAAAATTTTAACCAGTCATCGTTCTCACAACACTGAGGACCAGTCATTCGAAATGACTTCTCCATGCATTTTATGCATTGGTAAAAGCACTATGATGAAAAGTGTGATATGTTTTCAGGTATCTCCTATCCTAATAGAGCCACATGCTCACCGGTTTGCCACATGATGTAGGCCTATGGACTGAACAAGAAACCACCAAAAATTTTAACCAGTCATCGTTCTCACAGCACTGAGGACCAGTCATTCGAAATGACTTCTCCATGCATTTTATGCATTGGTAAAAGCACTATGATGAAAGTGTGATATGTTTTCAGGTATCTCCTATACTAATAGAGCCACATGCTCACCGGTTTGCCACATGCTGTAGGCCTATGGACTGAACAAGAAACCACCAAAAATTTTAACCAGTCATCGTTCTCACAACACTGAGGACCAGTCATTCGAAATGACTTTTCAATGCATTTTATGCATTGGTAAAAGCACTATGATGAAAAGTGTGATATGTTTTCAGGTATCTCCTATACTAATAGAGCCACATGCTCACCGGTTTGCCACATGATGTAGGCCTATGGACTGAACAAGAAACCACCAAAAATTTTAACCAGTCATCGTTCTCACAACACTGAGGACCAGTCATTCGAAATGACTTCTCCATGCATTTTATGCATTGGTAAAAGCACTATGATGAAAAGTGTGATATGTTTTCAGGTATCTCCTATACTAATAGAGCCACATGCTCACCGGTTTGCCACATGCTGTAGGCCTATGGACTGAACAAGAAACCACCAAAAATATTAACCAGTCATCGTTCTCACAACACTGAGGACCAGTCATTCGAAATGACTTCTCCATGCATTTTATGCATTGGTAAAAGCACTATGATGAAAAGTGTGATATGTTTTCAGGTATCTCCTATACTAATAGAGCCACATGCTCACCGGTTTGCCACATGATGTAGGCCTATGGACTGAACAAGAAACCACCAAAAATTTTAACCAGTCATCGTTCTCACAACACCGAGGACCAGTCATTCGAAATGACTTCTCCATGCATTTTATGCATTGGTAAAAGCACTATGATGAAAAGTGTGATATGTTTTCAGGTATCTCCTATACTAATAGAGCCACATGCTCACCGGTTTGCCACATGATGTAGGCCTATGGACTGAACAAGAAACCACCAAAAATTTTAACCAGTCATCGTTCTCACAACACTGAGGACCAGTCATTCGAAATGACTTCTCCATGCATTTTATGCATTGGTAAAAGCACTATGATGAAAAGTGTGATATGTTTTCAGGTATCTCCTATACTAATAGAGCCACATGCTCACCGGTTTGCCACATGAAGTAGGCCTATGGACTGAACAAGAAACCACCAAAAATTTTAACCAGTCATCGTTCTCACAACACTGAGGACCAGTCATTCGAAATGACTTCTCCATGCATTTTATGCATTGGTAAAAGCACTATGATGAAAAGTGTGATATGTTTTCAAGTATTTCCTATACTAATAGAGCCACATGCTCACTGGTTTGCCACATGCTGTAGGCCTATGGACTGAACAAGAAACCACCAAAAATTTTAACCAGTCATCGTTCTCACAACACTGAGGACCAGTCATTCGAAATGACTTCTCCATGCATTTTATGCATTGGTAAAAGCACTATGATGAAAAGTGTGATATGTTTTCAGGTATCTCCTATACTAATAGAGCCACATGCTCACCGGTTTGCCACATGATGTAGGCCTATGGACTGAACAAGAAACCACCAAAAATTTTAACCAGTCATCGTTCTCACAACACTGAGGACCAGTCATTCGAAATGACTTCTCCATGCATTTTATGCATTGGTAAAACCACTATGATGAAAAGTGTGATATGTTTTCAGGTATCTCCTATACTAATAGAGCCACATGCTCACCGGTTTGCCACATGATGCAGGCCTATGGACTGAACAAGAAACCACCAAAAATTTTAACCAGTCATCGTTCTCACAACACTGAGGACCAGTCATTCGAAATGACTTCTCCATGCATTTTATGCATTGGTAAAAGCACTATGATGAAAAGTGTGATATGTTTTCAGGTATCTCCTATACTAATAGAGCCACATGCTCACCGGTTTGCCACATGATGTAGGCCTATGGACTGAACAAGAAACCACCAAAAATTTTAACTAGTCATCGTTCTCACAACACTGAGGACCAGTCATTCGAAATGACTTCTCCATGCATTTTATGCATTGGTAAAAGCACTATGATGAAAAGTGTGATATGTTTTCAGGTATCTCCTATACTAATAGAGCCACATGCTCACCGGTTTGCCACATGATGTAGGCCTATGGACTGAACAAGAAACCACCAAAAATTTTAACCAGTCATCGTTCTCACAACACTGAGGACCAGTCATTCGAAATGACTTCTCCATGCATTTTATGCATTGGTAAAAGCACTATGATGAAAAGTGTGATATGTTTTCAGGTATCTCCTATACTAATAGAGCCACATGCTCACCGGTTTGTCACATGATGTGGGCCTATGGACTGAACAAGAAACCACCAAAAATTTTAACCAGTCATCGTTCTCACAACACTGAGGACCAGTCATTCGAAATGACTTCTCCATGCATTTTATGCATTGGTAAAAGCACTATGATGAAAAGTGTGATATGTTTTCAGGTATCTCCTATACTAATAAAGCCATATGCTCACCGGTTTGCCACATGATGTAGGCCTATGGACTGAACAAGAAACCACCAAAAATTTTAACCAGTCATCGTTCTCACAACACTGAGGACCAGTCATTCGAAATGACTTCTCCATGCATTTTATGCATTGGTAAAAGCACTATGATGAAAAGTGTGATATGTTTTCAGGTATCTCCTATACTAATAGAGCCACATGCTCACCGGTTTGCCACATGATGTAGGCCTATGGACTGAACAAGAAACCACCAAAAATTTTAACCAGTCATCGTTCTCACAACACTGAGGACCAGTCATTCGAAATGACTTCTCCATGCATTTTATGCATTGGTAAAAGCACTATGATGAAAAGTGTGATATGTTTTCAGGTATCTCCTATACTAATAGAGCCACATGCTCACCGGTTTGCCACATGATGTAGGCCTATGGACTGAACAAGAAACCACCAAAAATTTTAACCAGTCATCGTTCTCACAACACTGAGGACCAGTCATTCGAAATGACTTCTCCATGCATTTTATGCATTGGTAAAAGCACTATGATGAAAAGTGTGATATGTTTTCAGGTATTTCCTATACTAATAGAGCCACATGCTCACCGGTTTGCCACATGATGTAGGCCTATGGACTGAACAAGAAACCACCAAAAATTTTAACCAGTCATCGTTCTCACAACACTGAGGACCAGTCATTCGAAATGACTTCTCCATGCATTTTATGCATTGGTAAAAGCACTATGATGAAAAGTGTGATATGTTTTCAGGTATCTCCTATACTAATAGAGCCACATGCTCACCGGTTTGCCACATGATGTAGGCCTATGGACTGAACAAGAAACCACCAAAAATTTTAACCAGTCATCGTTCTCACAACACTGAGGACCAGTCATTCGAAATGACTTCTCCATGCATTTTATGCATTGGTAAAAGCACTATGATGAAAAGTGTGATATGTTTTCAGGTATCTCCTATACTAATAGAGCCATATGCTCACCGGTTTGCCACATGATGTAGGCCTATGGACTGAACAAGAAACCACCAAAAATTTTAACCAGTCATCGTTCTCACAACACTGAGGACCAGTCATTCGAAATGACTTCTCCATGCATTTTATGCATTGGTAAAAGCACTATGATGAAAAGTGTGATATGTTTTCAGGTATCTCCTATACTAATAGAGCCACATGCTCACCGGTTTGCCACATGATGTAGGCCTATGGACTGAACAAGAAACCACCAAAAATTTTAACCAGTCATCGTTCTCACAACACTGAGGACCAGTCATTCGAAATGACTTCTCCATGCATTTTATGCATTGGTAAAAGCACTATGATGAAAAGTGTGATATGTTTTCAGGTATCTCCTATACTAATAGAGCCACATGCTCACCGGTTTGCCACATGATGTAGGCCTATGGACTGAACAAGAAACCACCAAAAATTTTAACCAGTCATCGTTCTCACAACACTGAGGACCAGTCATTCGAAATGACTTCTCCATGCATTTTATGCATTGGTAAAAGCACTATGATGAAAAGTGTGACATGTTTTCAGGTATTTCCTATACTAATAGAGCCACATGCTCACCGGTTTGCTACATGATGTAGGCCTATGGACTGAACAAGAAACCACCAAAAATTTTAACCAGTCATCGTTCTCACAACACTGAGGAGCAGTCATTCGAAATGACTTCTCCATGCATTTTATGTATTGGTAAAAGCACTATGATGAAAAGTGTGATATGTTTTCAGGTATCTCCTATACTAATAGAGCCACATGCTCACCGGTTTGCCACATGCTGTAGGCCTATGGACTGAACAAGAAACCACCAAAAATTTTAACCAGTCATCGTTCTCACAACACTGAGGACCAGTCATTCGAAATGACTTCTCCATGCATTTTATGCATTGGTAAAAGCACTATGATGAAAAGTGTGATATGTTTTCAGGTATCTCCTATACTAATAGAGCCACATGCTCACCGGTTTGCCACATGCTGTAGGCCTATGGACTGAACAAGAAACCACCAAAAATTTTAACCAGTCATCGTTCTCACAACACTGAGGACCAGTCATTCGAAATGACTTCTCCATGCATTTTATGCATTGGTAAAAGCACTATGATGAAAAGTGTGATATGTTTTCAGGTATCTCCTATACTAATAGAGCCATATGCTCACCGGTTTGCCACATGATGTAGGCCTATGGACTGAACAAGAAACCACCAAAAATTTTAACCAGTCATCGTTCTCACAACACTGAGGACCAGTCATTCGAAATGACTTCTCCATGCATTTTATGCATTGGTAAAAGCACTATGATGAAAAGTGTGATATGTTTTCAGGTATCTCCTATACTAATAGAGCCACATGCTCACCGGTTTGCCACATGATGTAGGCCTATGGACTGAACAAGAAACCACCAAAAATTTTAACCAGTCATCGTTCTCACAACACTGAGGACCAGTCATTCGAAATGACTTCTCCATGCATTTTATGCATTGGTAAAAGCACTATGATGAAAAGTGTGATATGTTTTCAGGTATTTCCTATACTAATAGAGCCACATGCTCACCGGTTTGCTACATGATGTAGGCCTATGGACTGAACAAGAAACCACCAAAAATTTTAACCAGTCATCGTTCTCACAACACTGAGGAGCAGTCATTCGAAATGACTTCTCCATGCATTTTATGCATTGGTAAAAGCACTATGATGAAAAGTGTGATATGTTTTCAGGTATCTCCTATACTAATAGAGCCACATGCTCACCGGTTTGCCACATGCTGTAGGCCTATGGACTGAACAAGAAACCACCCAAAATTTTAACCAGTCATCGTTCTCACAACACTGAGGACCAGTCATTCGAAATGACTTCTCCATGCATTTTATGCATTGGTAAAAGCACTATGATGAAAAGTGTGATATGTTTTCAGGTATCTCCTATACTAATAGAGCCACATGCTCACCGGTTTGCCACATGATGTAGGCCTATGGACTGAACAAGAAACCACCAAAAATTTTAACCAGTCATCGTTCTCACAACACTGAGGACCAGTCATTCGAAATGACTTCTCCATGCATTTTATGCATTGGTAAAAGCACTATGATGAAAAGTGTGATATGTTTTCAGGTATCTCCTATACTAATAGAGCCACATGCTCACCGGTTTGCCACATGATGTAGGCCTATGGACTGAACAAGAAACCACCAAGAATTTTAACCAGTCATCGTTCTCACAACACTGAGGACCAGTCATTCGAAATGACTTCTCCATGCATTTTATGCATTGGTAAAAGCACTATGATGAAAAGTGTGATATGTTTTCAGGTATCTCCTATACTAATAGAGCCACATGCTCACCGGTTTGCCACATGATGTAGGCCTATGGACTGAACAAGAAACCACCAAAAATTTTAACCAGTCATCGTTCTCACAACACTGAGGACCAGTCATTCGAAATGACTTCTCCATGCATTTTATGCATTGGTAAAAGCACTATGATGAAAAGTGTGATATGTTTTCAGGTATCTCCTATACTAATAGAGCCACATGCTCACCGGTTTGCCACATGATGTAGGCCTATGGACTGAACAAGAAACCACCAAAAATTTTAACCAGTCATCGTTCTCACAACACTGAGGACCAGTCATTCGAAATGACTTCTCCATGCATTTTATGCATTGGTAAAAGCACTATGATGAAAAGTGTGATATGTTTTCAGGTATCTCCTATACTAATAGAGCCATATGCTCACCGGTTTGCCACATGATGTAGGCCTATGGACTGAACAAGAAACCACCAAAAATTTTAACCAGTCATCGTTCTCACAACACTGAGGACCAGTCATTCGAAATGACTTCTCCATGCATTTTATGCATTGGTAAAAGCACTATGATGAAAAGTGTGATATGTTTTCAGGTATCTCCTATACTAATAGAGCCACATGCTCACCGGTTTGCCACATGCTGTAGGCCTATGGACTGAACAAGAAACCACCAAAAATTTTAACCAGTCATCGTTCTCACAACACTGAGGACCAGTCATTCGAAATGACTTCTCCATGCATTTTATGCATTGGTAAAAGCACTATGATGAAAAGTGTGATATGTTTTCAGGTATCTCCTATACTAATAGAGCCATATGCTCACCGGTTTGCCACATGATGTAGGCCTATGGACTGAACAAGAAACCACCAAAAATTTTAACCAGTCATCGTTCTCACAACACTGAGGACCAGTCATTCGAAATGACTTCTCCATGCATTTTATGCATTGGTAAAAGCACTATGATGAAAAGTGTGATATGTTTTCAGGTATCTCCTATACTAATAGAGCCACATGCTCACCGGTTTGCCACATGATGTAGGCCTATGGACTGAACAAGAAACCACCAAAAATTTTAACCAGTCATCGTTCTCACAACACTGAGGACCAGTCATTCGAAATGACTTCTCCATGCATTTTATGCATTGGTAAAAGCACTATGATGAAAAGTGTGATATGTTTTCAGGTATTTCCTATACTAATAGAGCCACATGCTCACCGGTTTGCTACATGATGTAGGCCTATGGACTGAACAAGAAACCACCAAAAATTTTAACCAGTCATCGTTCTCACAACACTGAGGAGCAGTCATTCGAAATGACTTCTCCATGCATTTTATGCATTGGTAAAAGCACTATGATGAAAAGTGTGATATGTTTTCAGGTATCTCCTATACTAATAGAGCCACATGCTCACCAGTTTGCCACATGCTGTAGGCCTATGGACTGAACAAGAAACCACCAAAAATTTTAACCAGTCATCGTTCTCACAACACTGAGGACCAGTCATTCGAAATGACTTCTCCATGCATTTTATGCATTGGTAAAAGCACTATGATGAAAAGTGTGATATGTTTTCAGGTATCTCCTATACTAATAGAGCCACATGCTCACCGGTTTGCCACATGCTGTAGGCCTATGGACTGAACAAGAAACCACCAAAAATTTTAACCAGTCATCGTTCTCACAACACTGAGGACCAGTCATTCGAAATGACTTCTCCATGCATTTTATGCATTGGTAAAAGCACTATGATGAAAAGTGTGATATGTTTTCAGGTATCTCCTATACTAATAGAGCCACATGCTCACCGGTTTGCCACATGATGTAGGCCTATGGACTGAAGAAGAAACCACCAAAAATTTTAACCAGTCATCGTTCTCACAACACTGAGGACCAGTCATTCGAAATGACTTCTCCATGCATTTTATGCATTGGTAAAAGCACTATGATGAAAAGTGTGATATGTTTTCAGGTATCTCCTATACTAATAGAGCCACATGCTCACCGGTTTGCCACATGATGTAGGCCTATGGACTGAACAAGAAACCACCAAGAATTTTAACCAGTCATCGTTCTCACAACACTGA